>NC_091173.1:42389999-42409999 GCF_040958095.1 Procambarus clarkii
TGATGCTCGTTTCTGGTTTACCTGGGCGGAGGATGAGTATGTATGACCCGTATGGTCGCTTCAGTAAGATTTTGCCATATGTGTTTAACAACTTCCTCTGCTCTGTCGAATCGAAGGTGAAATCTTAACGGGTTTGTAACTGTGCACTGTGTTAGATAATGTTCCAGTGGTCTGTCGGGCATTTCTCCACAGTGTTGACATTTCCTCTCACCTTCCGGAACCCGTAAGCCTATTTCCCATGCACATGGGTATCCAAGCCTGATGCGATGTAAGTGCACTTCTGTTGTTCTACTGCTCCCTTTCATCAAACTAAGTGGTTCGTAGTTGGTGGAATTCTTGTACCAACCCACAGATCCTGATGTTGCAACTGCTGCGTCGTGGTCACTGTACAGCCTTCGCATTGCTCTGTTTCGAATCACTTTCTTCATCTGGGAGAGACTCGGTGGTATGGAAATGTCTACATTCCTCCTCTTAGTAGCAAGTTTTGCAGCTTCGTCTGCAATGTCATTACCTAATAGTCCCACATGACTTGGCACCCAGTTGATAAGCACCCGTCGGCCTTGTCGGTGGAGTGTGTGCATGAATGATAAGACATTGGTGATCAGATGGATGTTATCACATATGTGTTCCTGTTGCAAGGTTTCAATGGCGGTTCTCGAATCTGTATGGACGATAACATGTTGGCGGTGTTCAGCAAGAGCATGTTCCAAAGCCTTTTGAATGGCTAGCATCTCAGTCTGTAAAGTCGAACATCAATTTGAGAGCCTCCAACTATATACAGAGTTTCCTGCTTTAACTGCAGCTCCGGTTTCCTGTCCCTGCTGGTCTACTGACCCATCCGGGAAGTAAGTGAAGCTGTCGGATGCCATGTTTGCTTCTATATGCATCTGTGCAATGTGACGTAGCAGATGAGGATGTGTCTGGGTCTTCTTTCCGTCAAGAGCCATAATCTGAAAGTCTGCTGGCAGAGATTCCCAAGGGGCTTGCATAACAAAGTCTGCATGTATGTCGTCGACACCCCTCTCAGTGACTGTGTTTGCCATATCGAACGTATCGATGGCGTTTATCGCACAATGGGTCCACCTGTTGCTATTGGAGGCTCTTCTGTCCAGAGTTAGTGCTCCAGTGATCAAATCTTTAAGTGAACTGATTCTAGGTCTAGTCAATATCTTGGTCAGCATGCACGCAGCAATCCCCTTTACCCTTATTTCAATCGACGTTAGCTTTGTCTCTAGTCTTAGGTTCAGGATTTTAGTCCATCTGGGAGCACCTGTTATGACTCGCAATGCATCATTTTGAAGAACCTCAACGTTTGCCCACTGACCAGGAGAAAGAGTGAGTAAGGCAGGTGCTGCATAATCAACCAGGGAACGAACGGCGTGTATGTAAAACATTCTCAACACTCTGTGTCCCGCTCCTAGACGGGGCCCTGTGATTGCTCTCATTATATTTATTCGTGACTTTGCTTTCTCCTTTAGATATTGAATTTGCTTATTGAATGTCATCTTAAAATCAATCCACACTCCGAGATATCGATATTGTGGAACCCACTGAAGGTTAATGTCCTGAATGCGTAGGTGCCTGTCTGGAGCCTTGCCACCGAGTCTCATCGCCTTAGACTTCTGTGCAGATATTTTTAGGCCTAAAACACTGCATTCAGATGTCACTTGATCTAAAGCACCTTGAGCTTTATTTAGAAGTGAAGGACCCGTAACGACTAATGCTAGATCATCAGCATAGCTTAGCAATGTAACCCCTTCTGTAAAGGACATGGTAACAAGGTTTTCCATAAGGATGTTAAAAAGACTAGGACTGAGGACTCCTCCTTGTGGAGTCCCATTCTCGTGCAAGTGGTAGTCCGACACTTGTCCTTCCAACTTTACTCTGGCATACCTGTGACTTAGGTAATCTTGAATCCATGCTAGCATTTTCCCCCTCACACCTTTTTTAACTAAGGTGTGTAGTATTGCTGGCGGGCTTGCAAGTTCAAATGCTTTTTCCAGATCAAGGAAGACCACTATAGCTGGACCCGAGTTAACTGTTCCTAGTAATGTTGCTATGCAGTTGGCAGTACCTACACCTCTAGTGAAGCCAAATATGTGTTTATGAAGGTCTCCAGTCTTCCACAGTAGCCTATTTAAGACCATCCGTTCTGCAGTTTTACTAACGCATGATGTTAAGGAAATGGGTCTGTAATTGCCAGGTTCATTCGGCTTAGGAATCGGTATGATGTCTGCTTTCTTCCAAGAGGGCGGTAGTTTGCCTTGCTGCCAAGACGCATTGATGACGTCCAACATCCCTCGGTCTCCAGCAGGACCTGCATGTGCGATCATTGAGTATGTAATGTTATCAGCACCTGGAGCAGTGTCCTTACCACCTTTTTTGGCTCTGCTTAGTTCCTGTTCGGTGAAGGGACAGTCACATTCGTCATTTATAGCTATGCCCTCATGAATGACTGTCATCCTCTCTTGTTTTAAGTGTTCTTGCTGCCTTCGGACCATTGCAGGAAGCTGATATGAAGCTGTTCTTTCTGCAAATTGGAGAGCAAGTCTCTCAGCCTCCTGCAATGGTTGAATACATGCCTGTGGCCGGGCTGGTCGACCTGATATAGTTTTAATCTGACCCCATATCTTGCCAAGACTACTATGTTCATTTAGAGTTTGACACCACTCAAACCATCTTGCCTCCTTTACTTCTCGAGAAACTCGCCTTGCTTCAGATATCACCGCTCGTAGCAGAGTTCTTCCTTCTGGTGTGGGGTTTCTCTTTAGATGTTTTCTGAAGATATTGACTCTGTGGTTCTGTTCTTTAACGTCATTACTATAGAACCAATAGTTCTTTCGTTTCGTGTTACCTGTGATAATGATTGGAATAGCTTTGTTCGCAGCAGCTGCAACGGCTTCCTGCAGATTGGTCTCGTGTATGTTCAAATCCTCAGGTGGCGTGTACGTTGCATACCATTTTTCAAGTTCTTCCTGGTATACATTCCAATTGGCCTTTCCTAAATTCCACCGAGGCCGCGCAGGAGGTGTAGGAGGTCGTGCCAGGTTGAGTGTCGTGACAGTAGCATAGTGGTCACTGGTGATCACCGGGTCTACTTCCCACATCGCCTGTTGCTGGAGTGCTGTGGAGATGAATGTAAGATCAAGGGAACCTCCTAGAATGTGAGTGGGTTCCCCAGTGTTGAGAAGTGTAATTTCAGGTACTTCTCGCAGAGCTGCAGCTAAATGGCGCCCATCTGCATTGGCTGGCCCAGTTGCACCTAACTCTGGATGATGAGCATTAAAATCTCCAGCAAGAATTAAATTTTCCTGCGTGGCCAAGGCAAGCACTGCCTCTGCTTCTAGTTTACGTCTAGGGGGCTTGTAGACGTTGTATATGAGGAGCTCAAAATTAGCCATATTCACTGTAACTGCTAATACCTCTACTCCATCCCCACATGAAGCCGAGTCTATTTTCTTGCTGGGTATGGTGTTTCTGACTAGGGTCATTAATCCTCTTAGTCTCCCCTGCTCATACGGGAGAACATAGTGCTGATATCCAGCTAATCTGAAGGATTTCGTGGCTGGGAAAAGAGTTTCTTCCAAAACGATTATATCTGCTTTCGTGCTGATTGCAGCCTCCTGAAGTGTGTGTTTTTTATTTCCAAGACCTTGTATGTTCCACTGCAGAATTCGTAATGGCCAGACGACGGGTTCGGTTGGTGTTGCTTGTTCTACTAGAACTCCTCCTCGGAATCGACCTCTATATTCTCCGCCTCGCAAGTCGTGTCGCTGCAAATCGGACTGCAATGATAGTTCGTGGTCATCCCCGACGTTGTTGGAATCTGTGCATAACTGTGGTCCATCGCTATGTTGTTGGAAGCGCTGCAGGTCGGACTGCATTGATTGTCCGTGGTCAACCCCGGCATTGTTGGAATCTGTGCAGAACTGTGGTCCATCACTTTGTTGTTGGTATTGCTGCAAGTCGGACTGCATTGATCGCTCGCGGCCGTTTCCTGTGTTGGCGGAACCTGCGCATCTCTGCTGGTCAATACGTCTTTGTTGGCGTTGCTGCAGATCAGACTGCATTGGCTGTTGTTGTCTGTCTCCTGTGTTGGAAGATTCTGTTGATCGTGGGTGGTCACTGCGTCTTGCAGTTGCGTTTGTGAATGTCGATGTTCCAGTGTCTTGACTAGCCGACTGTTGTCGGTAGTCAGTATGTCCAAGTAGCGTTGTTTGTCCTCTTGTGCTCCATCCTGTCGGAGACTGTCTATTTCTCGTGTAACTGTGGTCTGCTGCACGATCTTGTCCATTATCACACAAGTGATGTCTTGAGGCTGTTGTTGTGAGGCGTTCGGCGTCATCTGTAGGCAATTGATAATGGTTTCCGCCATGATCTTCACGATGGTTTGCAGCTGGACCTCGGTAAAACTGTATAGCTGGGGAGTAGATTCCGAAAGTAAGTGTTTTCTGCTCATTTGCACTTGCTGGACTTCTGCAACACTTTCGTGTAATGTCTGATTCGGAATTGACAGATTCGGGAAATTTTGCTCTGTGAGAGCGGGTGGCTGTTGTGGCTGTGCACGAGTGTTCCAGACGTTGGTGTTGGTGGATGTACCGCTGGTCAGTGTGTTGACCCTGGCCTGAGCTGTCTGCACTTTTTGTTTCCGTGCAGAGCAGGTTGTGCTCCAGGCATGATGTTTGCCTCCACAATTTGGACATTTGGCTGTTGTGGTCTGGTTTGCCTTGTGCTTGGCAATACAGTCTTTGGTGGGATGTCTCAGGCTGCACACTCCGCACCTCTCCTGTCCTGTGCAGCGTGACTGATGGTGGCCGTATTTCTGACACCTGAAGCAGCGTAGGGGTTCCGGGACGTATGGCCTCTGTCGGTATGTCCCCCAATTTCCAAGACCGAAAGTTTCCGGCACATGTCCCATGACGGTCACCAGAACCTGACGCGTCGCTGCCTTGTCTACTTTTGTGTGGCAACGTTCCGCACTCAGGACTTGCTTGTGTTCTAGCACTGGATCCAGGGGAAAGTCGATTGGGTATCCCAAAAGCACGACTCGTGTGCGTCGTTCTGAAGGGTCCAGCTTTACCAAGCACACAGGTTTCCCCTGCAGGACTCTTACCTTCTCTAAGTAATGTGCAGTCTGTTGGTCTTGAGGTGTCAGTATTATTTCTCCCTTCAGGTTGACTGTAATGGAAAGTGTGAGCTCTGGTTGTTCTTTTTCCATCGCCGTTACTACTCCATATGCTGTAGGAAAGTGGTCGGTCTGCATGATCTTGAATTTCGGAAGAAGTGCAGAGGCTGGCGATGTCTGGTGTGAGACTGGTGGTGGCCTCCCCTGTCCCATACTGCTGTCCTGCGGCTGGGCTGTGGAGAGAGGAACAATGGCCGACATTGGCTGGCGTGAAACCGGTGGTCTCCTCTCCTGACTCATACTGCCGTCCCGCGGCAGCGTTGCGGACAGAGAAGCATTGACTGACACTGGCTGGTGTGTGACTGACGCTGTCCTCTCTAGGTCCATTACGTCCGCTGACTTGCTGGTAGAAGCAAGTGGTAAAGCCTCGATAGCAGTTTTCTTTGGGGCCTGCTGCACATCGGTCCCCCGTCCGTCCTCGTCCGAAAGCTGCTTCCATTCCCTCTTGCGCTGAGCCTTCCCCATGGCTCTCTACACGTAGTGAGAACCGACTCAAACCACCGGAGCAGCAGGCGACACGTCCTCACTGCACGGTCGCTCAGGAGCCCACTGTCTCCCCCGATGTTCGTGAGACAAGTAGCCGTCTACACCTCTGGCTAGCGTCGTCTCCCCCGGTGTTCGTGAGACAAGTAGCCGTCTACACCTCTGGCTAGCGTCGTCTCCCCCGGTGTTCGTGAGACAAGTAGCCGTCTACACCTCTGGCTAGCGTCGTCTCCCCCGGTGTTCGTGAGACAAGTAGCCGTCTACACCTCTGGCTAGCGTCGTCTCCCCCGGTGTTCGTGAGACAAGTAGCCGTCTACACCTCTGGCTAGCGTCGTCTCCCCCGATGTTCGTGAGACAAGTAGCCGTCTACACCTCTGGCTAGCGTCGTCTCCCCCGGTGTTCGTGAGACAAGTAGCCGTCTACACCTCTGGCTAGCGTCGTCTCCCCCGGTGTTCGTGAGACAAGTAGCCGTCTACACCTCTGGCTAGCGTCGTCTTCCCCGGTGTTCGTGAGACAAGTAGCCGTCTACACCGGATTCACGAAATATTTATATTTTCGACACGCTATTCTTAATTTTTATAGATAATATTTAGCGGTGTGCAGTTATTATTCCTTTCTTTAGGATCATGTTGTCCGGCTTATGGGGTACTACGTCCGGGTGTATTATGGCCGGCAGCCTCGTACCTGTTTCCGGTGTGGCCTGTTGGGGCATCAGGCTGCCGGGTGCTCTGAGGCCCCTGCTGCTCCTGTCAACTTGTTCCGCGACGAGGATTTCCCGCCGCTCCCTCTGGAGGCAGTCTCCGGTGATGTTGATGAGGTGGTGCGCGTCCCGTCTGCTGCTGCAGCTTCCCGGCGGCGCCTGACGTTCCTCCGGTTGTTGCCGTCCCTCCTCCGGTTGTTGCCGTCCCTCCTCCGGTTGTTGCCGTCCCTCCTCCGGTTGTTGCCGTCCCTCCTCCGGTTGTTGCCGTCCCTCCTCCGGTTGTTGCCGTCCCTCCTCCGGTTGTTGCCGTCCCTCCTCCGGTTGTTGCCGTCCCTCCTCCGGTTGTTGCCGTCCCTCCTCCGGTTGTTGCCGTCCCTCCTCCGGTTCTTGAGGTACCGTCGGTTGGTCTGCCTGATCCTGTCGCTGTCCCAGCTGCTCCCGTGGCCCTCCCTGGAGCTCCCTGTGTGACGTCACTGTCTTCTCCCTCGTCTTCTGATGCTGCGCCTGGCCCTGTGTCCGTGACTCGGGTCCCGGATGTGCTGGGTGCTGGGGTGACTGCGGAGCCTCCTGCTGTGTGTGGTCCGGTTCCCCCTGTGGTAGAGGCTGCTGCCGTCCTGGCATCGGTTCCTTCGGCTCGTGGTACCCGTGTTTCTGGGTCACTTACCGGCTCGGACGATATCCGGCCGGTGCCCAAACGTTCCCGGCGTTCGTCTTCTTCCTGGGCCGACGTTGGTGACTTCAGTGACTGTGGGGCTTCAGATGTTGACAGTGTGGATACGGATGCGTCGATGTCTCCGCGGTTCGTGGTGGCGGAGGTCCATGTGCCTGCCGGTGCTGGTGCCTGTGTCTCGGACGTGCCTTCGGTTCTTTCTCCGCCGGGGGACTCTCCACAGTGGGGGGTGGTGGCTCCCGCTGCCAGGGATGGTGTGGACTCTGGTGCTGGGCGTGGCCTGGTGGTGACGTTACGGAAGGATGCGTGCCGTCCGGGTTCCCTGCTGTCGTCTGGTGGTGTGCCCGGGGCCACGGGTACCCCTGTGGTGCGGGTGCGTGTTGGGGCCCTAGGGGACGTGTTGCCGGCGTCTGTGATGCCACCGGGTCACTGGTCGAAGATTGCCGAGTTACTGCTGTCTGACGGACCGGAGTGCTTTCGTGAGGGGCAAGTTCCCTTCCTGTGGGGGCGAGTGGCGACTTCTCGCCTCATGAGTACTACCATCTGGGTCCCCAGTTTGCAGGTGTTTGTTGCCCCGGTTCCAGATGTTATGGCGTCACCGGTGGATGGACGAGACCCTTGGCAATGGGTGCTCTGGGAGGCGTTCAATGTAAGGTTCCCGCGGGCCAAGTTCCCGGGCAAGTTTGTGCTCTGATTTCTTGTGTGTTTGCTCTATGACGTGCTGTGTGCCCTTCTGGCTGTTTGTTTGCCCTGTTCTATTATGTGCTTCTGCCTCTCCCTTTGTGCGTAGCTTTGCCGTGTGGCATATTAGTTTCTAGTGCTTGGCGTCACTCGTTTCGCGTTTTGGCTTGGCGTTTCGCCTCTTCTGGCTTTTCTGCGATTCACCCTTCACGGGTACGCCGGGGCGCATCCGATCCCACGATCGTTGTCGCCCCTAACTCAACAACAACAACATATATACAGCTTAAACCACGTGGTCTCTCTTCCATCCAGTCATCTGTAGATATAAACCTACAATTCCTGTATAACAGGCTATGTGTTTTGTTTACATATATGTGTGTGTGTGCGTAACTACCTAAATGTACTTACATGACGAGAGCTTCGCTCGTGGTGTCCCGTCTGGATTTATATTACAATAAATGTATAACTTGAGAATAATTTCTGTTTAGGACAAAGGTTCATTTCCCTGTTTGTCAGTAGGCTATCACTGAAACCGTAATATGCTTTCGGACCATCGCAAATACTTATATAACTACCGAGGTGGTCTGAGAGGGCGGTTCGTGTATGCTTCCCAGTGTGTACGTGTGGGCGTACATATGTGCGGACGTACGTACGTGCGGGTATACGTATGTGCGGGCGTACATATGTGCTGGAATGCGTCTATTACGCCCGAGTGTTTATTGATGAACACTCATGGGTTTGGCGGTGCTATGAGTCCATGGGCGGCATGAGTATGTGGGCGGCATGAGTATGTGGGCGGCATGAGTATGTGGGCGGCATGAGTGTGTTGGCCAAATATGAGTGTGTGTGTATGTGTACCTCACGAGTGTCATGAGGCATAGGAGCGTGGGTGACAGGCTCGCAGACTGCACATGTGCCTGTGCAGCATACTCATATGGGAAGCATAGACGTGAGGGCAGCATACATGTGGGCTTCATACACACGTCACACACACACCTGCTAGCGGCATACAAGTGTGTGTGAGGCACTCAGATGTAGGGGGGGGGGGAGGTGAGTGCCACTGGCCTCAGATGGCAGATGAGGAGTTATGAGGAAAGGGCAGATGTGTGGGGGGGGGGGTCCTGGAGTGAAGAGGCAGGTGGATGAGGATGAAAGTGTAGGTGGATGAGGGGGAAGGGGAGGGGGTGAGGGGAAACTACTGTGGACCCTCTCACCTGCTGACATTTCACACCAACCTCCACCCACTCACTCACCCTTCTCACAGTCCATTCACTCACTCACCCTCTCTTACAGTCCAATCACTCTCACTCACCCTCTCTCACAGTCACTCACTCTCACCCTCACAGTTCACTCACTCTCACCCTCACAGTTCACTCACTCTCACTCACCCCCCAAAACCACATATTTCTAAACACCCAGTCTCATATGTACCAATATCACATGCCACACCCGTCATCTCACACATCATCGTCATTTCCCCCCCCCCCCTAGTATCTGTGGTCCTCCACACCTACATGGTCTCCCACACCTGCACCAACACCCACACCTGTGTCTCCTCCCACACCTGGGTGACCCACACTAACCTGAGACAAAGCCTTTAACAGCCGAGTGGTGAGACAGTCGGTTGACACAGGGGACACAGGGGACACAGGTGGAAACTGAGTGCCCAAATGAGCCACAGAGATATTTGAAAGAACTTGTTTAGTGTCAGAGTGGTTGACAAATGGAATGCATTAGGAGGTGATGTGGTGGAGGCTGACTCCATACACAGTTTCAAGTGTAGATATGACAGAGCCCAATAGGCTCAGGAATCTGTACACCTGTTGATTGACGGTTGAGAGGCGGGACCAAAGAGCCAGAGCTCAACCCCCGCAAACACAACTAGGTGAGTACAACTAGGTGAGTACACACACACACACACACACACACACACACATGTCAGTTAGCCTAAATTCTCCAATATTCATCCATAACACTGCCTCACGGGACTGCAACCTTATCAAACAAAGCTGTCTGGTATTTCTAACTGTCAACACAAATTAACAACTTAACATATCAATCATTGCAACTGTTGATAAATAGACACTAACTAACCTTGCTATGAGATATAAATACAAGTGCCAAATTTGATTCAGAAGGCAACTCCAGCGTGGCCTAGTCGGATAGAACAAGTTCCTAATCCGGATAGATCTGCGTTCGAGCCTGTCGGAACGGTTGTAAGTACAGGGCACAGATTTCTCTGTGTGTCCCCTCCTGTAGGAGCATCAGTTTCGATAGATTCTCTGGATAGCCGAAGATTGATTGACCGACTCCTTGGAATGTGGGGAAGGGTTGAAGTCCGGGGGGCCACGGACGGATACCTGGATCCACTGACCTCGGGCAGGTCTTTCAATCCACCTGGATTTCAGGTGGGGAGAAGGGAGGCAATTTGGGTCGACACAAATAGCTTCCTGGACCCAAAACCCCTTGGATACACGGACATGGACACTCACACGGACACGCACACGGACACTCATGGACTCTGACACGAACCGAAGGTTCGTGTCAGATAATAAGAAGGGAGTTGATAATATAATAAGGTTGTATAATAATAATATAATATATAATAATAATAATAATAATAATATAATATAATATATAATAATAATAATAATAATATAATAATATAATATATAATAATAATAATAATATAATAATAATAATAATATAATAATAATAATAATATAATAACATAATTAGGTTAGGTCGGTTGGTTGGTTAGGTTGGTTGGTTAGGTTGGTTGGTTGGTTAGGTTGGTTGGTTGGTTAGGTCGGTTGGTTGGTTAGGTCGGTTGGTTAGGTTGGTTAGGTTGGTTGGTTAGGTTAGGTTGGTTGGTTAGGTTAGGTTGGTTGGTTAGGTCGGTTGGTTAGGTTGGTTGGTTGGTTAGGTTAGGTTGGTTGGTTAGGTTGGCTGGTTAGGTTGGTTGGTTAGGTCGGTTGGTTGGTTAGGTCGGTTGGTTGGTTAGGTCGGTTGGTTAGGTTGGTTGGTTGGTTAGGTTAGGTTGGTTGGTTAGGTTGGTTGGTTGGTTGGTTAGGTCGGTTGGTTAGGTTGGTTGGTTAGGTTGGTTGGTTGGTTAGGTTGGTTGGTTAGGTTGGTTGGTTAGGTTGGTTGGTTGGTTAGGTTGGTTGGTTAGGTTAGGTTGGTTGGTTAGGTTGGTTGGTTAGGTTGGTTGGTTAGGTTGGTTGGTTAGGTTGCTCAGGTTAGGTTGCTCAGGTTAGGTTGCTCAGGTTAGGTTGCTCAGGTTAGGTTACATTGCTTAGGTTGGTTGGTTACGTTGGTTAGGTTAGGTTGCTCAGGTTAGGTTGCTCAGGTTAGGTTGCTCAGGTTAGGTTGCTCAGGTTAGGTTACATTGCTTAGGTTGGTTGGTTACGTTGGTTAGGTTGGTTGATTAGGTTCTTCGGTTAGGTTGGTTGGTTAGGTTCTTCGGTTAGGTTAATTGGTTAGGTTGCTTGGTTAGGTTGGTTGATTAGGTTCTTCGGTTAGGTTGGTTGGTTAGGTTCTTCGGTTAGGTTAATTGGTTAGGTTGCTTGGTTAGGTTGGTTGATTAGGTTCTTCGGTTAGGTTGGTTGGTTAGGTTCTTCGGTTAGGTTAATTGGTTAGGTTGCTTGGTTAGGTTGGTTGATTAGGTTCTTCGGTTAGGTTGGTTGGTTAGGTTCTTCGGTTAGGTTAATTGGTTAGGTTGCTTGGTTAGGTTAGATAGCTTAGGTTGGTTGGTTAGGTTAGATAGCTTAGGTTGGTTGGTTAGGTTAGATAGCTTAGGTTGGTTGGTTAGGTTAGATAGCTTAGGTTGGTTGGTTAGGTTTGGTTGCTTAGGTTGGTTGGTTAGGTTGGATATGTTGGTTAGGTTGGTTGGTTAGGTTATTACATTGGTTAGGTTGGTTGGTTAGGTTCCTTGGTTAGGTTGGTTGGTTAGGTTGCTTGGTTAGGTTGGTTGGATAGGTTGGTTAGATAACTTAGGTTGGTTGGTTAGGTTAGATAGCTTAGGTTGGTTGGTTGGTTACGTTGGTTGGTTAGGTTGGTTGATTAGGTTGCTTGGTTAGGTTAGATAGCTTAAGTTGGTTGGTTAGGTTAGTTGGTTAGGTTAGTTGGTTAGGTTAGGTTGGTTGGTTAGGTTGGTTGGTTAGGTTGGTTGGTTGGTTAGGTTAGGTTGGTTGGTTAGGTTAGGTTGGTTGGTTAGGTTAGGTTGGTTGGTTAGGTTAGGTTGGTTGGTTAGGTTAGGTTGGTTGGTTAGGTTAGGTTGGTTGGTTGGTTAGGTTGGTTGGTTAGGTTAGGTTGGTTGGTTAGGTTAGGTTGGTTGGTTAGGTTGGTTGGTTAGGTTAGGTTGGTTGGTTAGGTTAGGTTGGTTGGTTAGGTTGGTTGGTTAGGTTAGGTTGGTTGGTTAGGTTAGGTTGGTTGGTTAGGTTAGGTTGGTTGGTTAGGTTAGGTTGGTTAGGTTGGTTGGTTGGTTAGGTTGGTTGGTTAGGTTGGTTGGTTAGGTTAGGTTGGTTGGTTAGGTTAGGTTGGTTGGTTAGGTTAGGTTGGTTGGTTAGGTTTGGTTGGTTGGTTGGTTAGGTTGGTTGGTTAGGTTGGTTGGTTAGGTTGGTTGGTTAGGTTGCTCAGGTTAAGTTGGTTGGTTAGGTTGGTTGGTTAGGTTGGTTGGTTGGTTGGTTAGTTAGGTTGGTTGGTTAGGTTAGGTTGCTCAGGTTAGGTTGCTCAGGTTAGGTTGCTCAGGTTAGGTTGCTCAGGTTAGGTTGCTCAGGTTAGGTTGCTCAGGTTAGGTTACATTGCTTAGGTTGGTTGGTTACGTTGGTTAGGTTAGGTTGCTCAGGTTAGGTTGCTCAGGTTAGGTTGCTCAGGTTAGGTTGCTCAGGTTAGGTTACATTGCTTAGGTTGGTTGGTTACGATGGTTAGGTTAGGTTGCTCAGGTTAGGTTGCTTGGTTAGGTTAGATAGCTTAGGTTGCTTGGTTAGGTTAGTTAGGTTGGTTGGATAGCTAAGGTTGGTTGGTTACGTTGGTTAGGTTGGTTGATTAGGTTCTTCGGTTAGGTTGGTTGGTTAGGTTCTTCGGTTAGGTTAATTGGTTAGGTTGCTTGGTTAGGTTGGTTGATTAGGTTCTTCGGTTAGGTTGGTTGGTTAGGTTCTTCGGTTAGGTTAATTGGTTAGGTTGCTTGGTTAGGTTGGTTGATTAGGTTCTTCGGTTAGGTTGGTTGGTTAGGTTCTTCGGTTAGGTTAATTGGTTAGGTTGCTTGGTTAGGTTAGATAGCTTAGGTTGGTTGGTTAGGTTAGATAGCTTAGGTTGGTTGGTTAGGTTAGATAGCTTAGGTTGGTTGGTTAGGTTAGATAGCTTAGGTTGGTTGGTTAGGTTAGGTTGCTTAGGTTGGTTGCTTAGGTTGGTTGGTTAGGTTGGATACGTTGGTTAGGTTCGTTGGTTAGGTTATTACATTGGTTAGGTTGGTTGGTTAGGTTCCTTGGTTAGGTTGGTTGGTTAGGTTGCTTGGTTAGGTTGGTTGGATAGGTTGGTTAGATAGCTTAGGTTGGTTGGTTAGGTTAGATAGCTTAGGTTGGTTGGTTGGTTACGTTGGTTGGTTAGGTTGGTTGATTAGGTTGCTTGGTTAGGTTAGATAGCTTAAGTTGGTTGGTTAGGTTAGTTGGTTAGGTTAGTTGGTTAGGTTAGATTGCTTAGGTTGGTTAGGTTGGTTGGTTGGTTAGGTTGGTTGGTTAGGTTAGTTGGTTAGGTTAGATTGCTTAGGTTGGTTGGTTGGTTAGGTTGGTTGGTTAGGTTAGATTGCTTAGGTTGGTTGGTTAGGTTAGGTTGGGTTGGTTGGTTGGTTAGGTTAGGTTAGGTTAGGTTGGTTGGTTAGGTTAGATAGCTTAGGTTGGTTGGTTAGGTTCGTTTGTTAGGTTGGTTAGGTTAGGTTGGTTAGGTTAGGTTGCTTAGGTTGGTTGGTTAGGTTGGTTACGTTGGTTAGGTTGGTTGGTTAGGTTAGTTAGGTTGGTTGGTTAGGTTAGATAGCTTAGGTTGGTTAGGTTGGTTGGTTGGTTAGGTTCCTTGGTTAGGTTGGTTGGTTAGGTTGCTTGGTTAGATTAGATAGCTTAGGTTGGTTGGTTAGGTTAGTTACATTGGTTGGTTAGGTTAGATAGTTTACATTGGTTACGTTGGTTGGTTAGTTAGGTTGGTTGGTTGGTTAGGTTGGTTTGGTTAGGTTGGTTAGGTTGGTTAGGTTAGGTTGCTTACGTTGGTTGCTTAGGTTGGTTACGTTGGTACTAACCAACTTAAGTTGGTTACGTTATTACATTGGTTAGGTTGGTTGGTCACGTTGGTTAGGATGGTTGGTTACGTTGGTTAGGTTGGTTGGTTACGTTGGTTGGTTGGTTACGTTGGTTAGGTTGGTTGGTTGGTTAGGTTAGGTTAGGTTAGTTTGGTTGGTTAGGTTAGGTTAGGTTTGTTAGGTTAGGTTGGTTGGTTAGGTTGCTTGGTTAGGTTGGTTGATTAGGTTGCTTGGTTAGGTTAGATAGCTTTGGTTGGTTGGTTAAATTAGATAGCTTAGGTTGGTTGGTTAGGTTAGATAGCTTAGGTTGTTTGGTTAGGTTGGTTGGTTAGTTAGGTTGGTTTGTTAGGTTGGTTAGGTTGGTTGGTTAGTTAGGTTGATTTGTTAGGTTGGTTAGTTTGGTTGGTTAGGTTAGGTTGGTTGGTTAGGTTGGTTGGTTAGGTTGGTTGGTTAGGTTAGGTTGGTTAGGTTAGGTTGCTTAGGTTGGTTGCTTAGGTTGGTTGCTTAGGTTGGTTGCTTAGGTTGGTTGGTTAGGTAGCTTGGTTAGGTTGCTTGGTTAGGTTAGATAGCTTAGGTTGGTTGGTTAGGTTAGATAGCTTAGGTTGGTTGGTTAGGCTAGATAGCTTAGGTTGGTTGGTTAGGTTAGATAGCTAAGGTTGGTTGGATAGGTTGGTTGGTTAGGTAAGATAGCTTAGGTTGGTTGGTTGGTTAGTTAGGTTGGTTTGTTAGGTTGGTTAGGTTAGGTTAGGTTAGGTTAGGTTAGGTTAGGTTAGTTTGGTTGGTTGGTTAGGTTGGTTGGTTGGTTAGGTTAGGTTGCTTAGGTTGCTTGCTTAGGTTGGTTGCTTAGGTTGGTTACATTGGTTAGGTTGGTTGGTTACGTTGGTTAGGTTGGTTGGTTACATTGGTTAGGTTGGTTGGTTACATTGGTTAGGTTGGTTGGTTAGGTTGGTTGGTTACGTTGGTTGATTAGGTTGGTTGGTTAGGTTCCTTGGTTAGGTTAGATAGGCTACCAACAATTACAGCCCTTTTTCTATTTCTATTTCTACAAACCTAGCCTAAACTAACCTAACTTAACCTGCAAACCTAGCCTATTACCTAGTCAAAACAAACATATCCTAATCTAAGCTAACCTAACCTAACCTAACGTAACTAACTCCTGGATACCTATTTACTGTTAGGTGAATAGATGTATTCGGTGATAGGAAACGCTACCTACAATTACAGCCCTTCTTCTTTTTCTATTTCTACAAACCTAGCCTATTTCCTAGCCTAAACTAACCTAACCTAAGGTAATCTAACTAACTCCTGGATACCTATTTACTGCTACGTGAACAGAGAAGACACGCTACCAACAATTACTGCCCTATTTCTATTTCAACAAAAATAGCCTATTTCTTAGCCTAAACTAATCTAACCTAATTAAACCTAACCTAACCTAATCTAACCTTACCTATATATATACTTCACTACTCACTATCATCATCACTACCACACTACTCACTAACATCATCACTACCTCACTACTCACCATCATCATCACTACCTCTCTACTCACCATCATCATCACTACCTCTCTACTCACCATCACCATTACCTCATTACTCACCATCATCATCACTACCTCACCATCATCATCACTACCTCTCTACTCACCATCATCATCACTACCTCTCTACTCACTAACATCATCACTACCTCTCTACTCACCATCATCATCACTACCTCACCATCATCATCACTACCACACTACTCGCCATCATCATCATTACCTCTCTACTCACTAACATCATCACTACCACACTACTCGCCATCATCATCATTACCTCACTACTCACCATCATCATCACTACCTCACTACTCACCATCACTACCACACTACTCACCATCATCATCACTACCTCACTACTCACCATCACTACCACACTACTCACCATCATCACTACCTCACTACTCACCATCATCATCACTACTTCTCTACTCACCACCATCATCATTTCCTCACTACTCACTAACATCATCACTTCCTCACTACTCACCATCATCATCATCATCACTACTCACCATTATCACTCCCTACCATCATCACTACCACACTACTCATAAACATCATCACTACCACACTACTCACCATCATCACTACCACACTACTCACTATCATCACCACCACACTACTCGGTGAGTAGTGTGGTAGTGATAGTGAGTAGTGATGATGGTGAGTAGTGAGATAGTGATGATGATGGTGAGTAGTGTGGTAGTGATGATGATGGTGAGTAGTGTGGTAGTGATGATGATAGTGAATAGTGTGGTGGTGATGATGATAGTGAGTAGTGAGGTAGTGATGATGATGGTGAAGTGTGGTAGTGATGATGATGGTGAGTAGTGTGGTAGTGATGATGATGGTGAGTAGTGAGGTAGTGATGATGATGGTGAGTAGTGTGGTGGTGATGATGATAGTGAAGTGTGGTAGTGATGATGATGGTGAATAGTGTGGTAGTGATGATGATAGTGAGTAGTGAGGTAGTGATGATGATGGTGAGAAGTGATGATAGTGAGTAGTGTGGTAGTGATGATGGTGAGTAGTGAGGTAGTGATGATGATAGTGAGTAGTGAGGTAGTGATGATGATGGTGAGTAGTGAGGTAGTGATGATGATGGTGAGTAGTGTGGTAGTGATGATGATGGTGAGTAGTGTGGTAGTGATGATGATAGTGATGTAGTGATGATGATGGTGAGTAGTGAGGTAAAGATGATGATGGTGAGTAGTATGGTAGTGATGATGATAGTGAATAGTGTGGTAGTGATGATGATAGTGAGTAGTGTAGTAGTGATGATGGTGAATAGTGTGGTAGTGATGATGATAGTGAGAAGTGATAGAAGTGATGATAGTGAGTAGTGATGATGATAGTGAATAGTGTGGTAGTGATGATGATGGTGAGTAGTGTGGTAGTTATTATGATAGTGAGGTAGTGATGGTGATAGTGAGGTAGTGATGATGATAGTGAATAGTGTGGTAGTGATGATGATGGTGAGTAGTGTGGTAGTGATAATGATAGTGAATAGTGTGGTAGTGATGATGATGGTGAGTAGTGATGATGATAGTGATTAGTGAGGTAGTGATGATGGTGAGTAGTGAGGTAGTGATGATGATAGTGAGTAGTGAGGTAGTGATGATGATGGTGAGTAGTGTGGTAGTGATGATGATGGTGAGTAGTGTGGTAGTGATGATGATGGTGAGTAGTGATAGAAGTGATGACAGTGAGTAGTGTGGTAGTGATGATGATGATGAGTAGTGTGGTAGTGATGATGATAGTGAGTAGTGAGGTAGTTATGATGATGGTGAGTAGTGTGGTAGTGATAATGATGGTGAGTAGTGATGATGATAGTGAATAGTGTGGTAGTGATGATGATGGTGAGTAGTGTGGTAGTGATGATGATAGTGAGGTAGTGATGCTGATGGTGAGAAGTGATGATAGAGAGTAGTGGTAGTGATGATGGTGAGTAGTGAGGTAGTGATGATAGTGAATAGTGTGGTAGTGATGATGGTGAGTAGTGTGGTAGTGATGATGATAGTGAGTAGTGTGGTTAGTGATGTTGATCGTGAGTATTGTGGTAGTGATGATGATAGTGAGTAGTGAGGTAGTGATGATGATGGTGAGTAGTGAGGTAGTGATGATGATGGTGAGTAGTGTGATAGTGATGATGATGGTGAGTAGTGAGGTAGTGATGGTGTTGCTAAGTAGTGTGGTTAGTGATGTTGATCGTGAGTATTGTGGTAGTGATGATGATGGTGAGTATTGTGGTAGTGATGATGGTGAGTAGTGAGGTAGTGATGATGATAGTGAGGTAGTGATGATGATGGTGAGGTAGTGTGAGGTAGTGATGATGGTGAGGTAGTGATGATGGTTAAGAGTAGTGTGGTAGTGATGATGGTGAGTAGTGTGGTAGTGATGATGATGGTGAGGTAGTGATGATGGTTAAGAGTAGTGTGGTAGTGATGATGGTGAGTAGTGTGGTAGTGATGATGTTTACGAGTAGTGTGGTAGTGATGATGTTGAGTAGTGATGATGGTGAGTAGTGTGGTAGTGATGATGTTTATGAGTAGTGTGGTAGTCATGATGGTGAGTAGTGATGATGATAGTGAGTAGTCAGGAAGTGATGATGTTAGTGAGTAGTGAGGTAGTGATGATGGTGAGTAGTGTGGTAGTGATGGTGAGTAGTGAGGTAGTGATGATGGTGAGTAGTGTGGTAGTGATGGTGAGTAGTGAGGTAATGATGATGATGGTGAGTAGAGAGGTAGTGATGATGATAGTGAGGTAGTGATGGTGATGGTGAGTAGTGAGGTAATGATGATGGTGAGTAGAGAGGTAGTGATGATGATGGTGAGTAGAGAGGTAGTGATGATGATGGTGAGTAGTGAGGAAGTGATGATGTTAGTGAGTAGTGAGGTAGTGATGATGATGGTGAGTAGTGAGGTAGTGATGATGATGGTGAGTAGTGAGGTAGTGATGATGATGGTGAGTAGTTTGGTAGTGATGATGATGGTGAGTAGTGTGGTAGTGATGATGATAGTGATGTAGTGATGATGATGGTGAGTAGTGAGGTAAAGATGATGATGGTGAGTAGTATGGTAGTGATGATGATAGTGAATAGTGTGGTAGTGATGATGATAGTGAGTAGTGTAGTAGTGATGATGGTGAATAGTGTGGTAGTGATGATGATAGTGAGAAGTGATGATAGTGAGTAGTGATGATGATAGTGAATAGTGTGGTAGTGATGATGATGGTGAGTAGTGTGGTAGTTATTATGATAGTGAGGTAGTGATGGTGATAGTGAGGTAGTGATGATGATAGTGAATAGTGTGGTAGTGATGATGATGGTGAGTAGTGTGGTAGTGATAATGATAGTGAATAGTGTGGTAGTGATGATGATGGTGAGTAGTGATGATGATAGTGATTAGTGAGGTAGTGATGATGGTGAGTAGTGAGGTAGTGATGATGATAGTGAGTAGTGAGGTAGTGATGATGATGGTGAGTAGTGTGGTAGTGATGATGATGGTGAGTAGTGTGGTAGTGATGATGATGGTGAGTAGTGATAGAAGTGATGACAGTGAGTAGTGTGGTAGTGATGATGATGATGAGTAGTGTGGTAGTGATGATGATAGTGAGTAGTGAGGTAGTTATGATGATGGTGAGTAGTGTGGTAGTGATGATGATGGTGAGTAGTGAGGTAGTGATGATGATAGTGAATAGTGTGGTAGTGATGATGATGGTGAGTAGTGTGGTAGTGATGATGATAGTGAGGTAGTGATGCTGATGGTGAGAAGTGATGATAGAGAGTAGTGGTAGTGATGATGGTGAGTAGTGAGGTAGTGATGATAGTGAATAGTGTGGTAGTGATGATGGTGAGTAGTGTGGTAGTGATGATGATAGTGAGTAGTGTGGTTAGTGATGTTGATCGTGAGTATTGTGGTAGTGATGATGATAGTGAGTAGTGAGGTAGTGATGATGATGGTGAGTAGTGAGGTAGTGATGATGATGGTGAGTAGTGTGATAGTGATGATGATGGTGAGTAGTAAGGTAGTGATGGTGTTGCTAAGTAGTGTGGTTAGTGATGTTGATCGTGAGTATTGTGGTAGTGATGATGATGGTGAGTATTGTGGTAGTGATGATGGTGAGTAGTGAGGTAGTGATGATGATGGTGAGGTAGTGATGATGATGGTGAGGTAGTGTGAGGTAGTGATGATGGTGAGGTAGTGATGATGGTTAAGAGTAGTGTGGTAGTGATGATGGTGAGTAGTGTGGTAGTGATGATGATGGTGAGGTAGTGATGATGGTTAAGAGTAGTGTGGTAGTGATGATGGTGAGTAGTGTGGTAGTGATGATGTTTATGAGTAGTGTGGTAGTGATGATGGTGAGTAGTGATGATGGTGAGTTGTGATGATGGTGAGTAGTGTGGTAGTGATGATGTTTATGAGTAGTGTGGTAGTCATGATGGTG
>NC_091173.1:42414999-42534999 GCF_040958095.1 Procambarus clarkii
TTTATGTGGTGTAAACATTAGGATTTATGTGGTGTAAACATTAGGATTTATGTGGTGTAAACATTAGCATTTATGTGGTGTAAACATTAGCATTTATGTGGTGTAAACATTAGGATTTATGTGGTGTAAACATTAGGATTTATGTGGTGTAAACATTATTATTTATGTGGTGTAAACATTAGGATTTATGTGGTGTAAACATTAGGATTTATGTGGTGTAAACAGAGACGGAACTGGTGGCGACAGTGAAGGCGTCAGTATAGGCTTGATGCATTGCGTTTATGCTTTTTGTTGTCACTGCTTCTCCTCTTCTCTATTATTATAAACAATCCTACACCTTAATAACAATAACGAGGCACAAGCAGTTGTTACAAAATTAATATTAATAGTTTCTGGCTTATAAACTTCCGTTTAAGCACAAGGGACGTCTTCGCTTGGCAATGTTTACAATCTCTCTGGCTAGCGTCGTCTCCCCCGGTGTTCGTGAGACAAGTTGCCGTCTACACCTCTGGCTAGCGTCGTCTCCCCCGATGTTCGTGAGACAAGTAGCCGTCTACACCTCTGGCTAGCGTCGTCTCCCCCGGTGTTCGTGAGACAAGTAGCCGTCTACACCTCTGGCTAGCGTCGTCTCCCCCGATGTTCGTGAGACAAGTAGCCGTCTACACCTCTGGCTAGCGTCGTCTTCCCCGGTGTTCGTGAGACAAGTAGCCGTCTACACCGGATTCACGAAATATTTATATTTTCGACACGCTATTCTTAATTTTTATAGATAATATTTAGCGGTATGCAGTTATTATTCCTTTCTTTAGGATCATGTTGTCTTTCTTGAATAGTGGATATATATCTTAGTGTTCTTATGAGAATGTGGATTTTCTCATGTTTGGATTCAGACGCCTATAGTGTCGAAAACGGCTCGGATTGCAGTTGTTGTTGTTGTTGTTAGAGGAGGAAGCCTCGTGGATCTGTTCTATATATACAGCTTAGGTCGACTGCTAGCAGCCGTGGAGTGAGGACGTTTACCGACCCTCCGTGGCTGTTGGAGTTGTTTACTGTTTTGGTCGCCAGGTGTTGTGGGCGTCTCTGCCCTACCAGTTTTGTTGCCTGCCTGGCTGCGTTGACGTGGCAGTTCTGACATGGGGGCCATCTTCCTCCTGTTCAGCGTGTGAACTCCGTGGGCCTGGAGTTCACTTGTAAGGCTGGTTATCCGACCATCGAGATGGTGATGTGTGACATGCTTCGTGTCCCGGTGGAAGCTGTTTACGGTGTGGAGCTAGTTACGGGCGTGGGGGAGGACGAGTACCGGGACTTCCTCCGTCGGTACGGGGGGCGTACGTTGCCGTTGCCAGACGATGCCGGCTCTGTGGCGATTTCGGACCGCAGTGGTGCCCTGACTTATGTCAGTGTCCATGGTGCGCCCCTGGAGTTCCCTGATGACCTCCTCCGGCGTTACTTCGGGGGTTTTGGTACTGTTGTCAGCGTGCGGGTGAACACGCTCTCCTCGGGGCGGTATGCTGGGAGGCGTACAAACATTCGCACGTTGGGGATGCGCCTGCGGTCGGATATACCTTCTTCTGTCCGGCTTATGGGGTACTACGTCCGGGTGTATTATGCCCGGCAGCCTCGTACCTGTTTCCGGTGTGCCCTGTTGGGGCATCAGGCTGCCGGGTGCTCTGAGGCCCCTGCTGCTCCTGTCAACTTGTTCCGCGACGAGGATTTCCCGCCGCTCTCTCTGGCGGCAGTCTCCGGTGATGTTTTTTTTTTTTTTTTTTTTTTTCTTTTTAGCAGGGATAATCCTGCGCTGGCCCTAAGCTCTGGCTGGCCCACTAAGTGATGCCCGTTTCTGGTTTACCTGGGCGGAGGATGAGTATGTATGACCCGTATGGTCGCTTCAGTAAGATTTTGCCATATGTGTTTAACAACTTCCTCTGCTCTGTCGAATCGAAGGTGAAATCTTAACGGGTTTGTAACTGTGCACTGTGTTAGATAATGTTCCAGTGGTCTGTCGGGCATTTCTCCACAGTGTTGACATTTCCTCTCACCTTCCGGAACCCGTAAGCCTATTTCCCATGCACATGGGTATCCAAGCCTGATGCGATGTAAGTGCACTTCTGTTGTTCTACTGCCCCCTTTCATCAAACTAAGTGGTTCGTAGTTGGTGGAATTCTTGTACCAACCCGCAGATCCTGATGTTGCAACTGCTGTGTTGTGGTCACTGTACAGCCTTCGCATTGCTCTGTTTCGAATCACTTTCTTCATCTGGGAGAGACTCGGTGGTATGTAAATGTCTACATTCCTCCTCTTAGTAGCAAGTTTCGCAGCTTCGTCTGCAATGTCATTACCTAATAGTCCCACATGACTTGGCACCCAGTTGATAAGCACCCGTCGGCCTTGTCGGTGGAGTGTGTGCATGAATGATAAGACATTGGTGATCAGATGGATGTTATCACATATGTGTTCCTGTTGCAAGGTTTCAATGGCGGTTCTCGAATCTGTATGGACGATAACATGTTGGCGGTGTTCAGCAAGAGCATGTTCCAAAGCCTTTTGAATGGCTAGCATCTCAGTCTGTAAAGTCGAACACCCATTTGAGAGCCTCCAACTATATACAGAGTTTCCTGCTTTAACTGCAGCTCCGGTTTCTTGTCCCTGCTGGTCTACTGACCCATCCGTGAAGTAAGTGAAGCTGTCGGATGCCATGTTTGCTTCTATATGCATCTGTGCAATGTGACGTAGCAGATGAGGATGTGTCTGGTTCTTCTTTCCGTCAAGAGCCATAATCTGAAAGTCTGCTGGCAGAGATTCCCAAGGGGCTTGTATAACAAAGTCTGCATGTATGTCGTCGACACCCCTCTCAGTGACTGTGTTTGCCATATCAAACGTATCGATGGTGTTTAACGCACAATGGGTCCACCTGTTGCTATTGGAGGCTCTTCTGTCCAGAGTTAGTGCTCCAGTGATCAAATCTTTAAGTGAACTGATTCTAGGTCTAGTCAATATCTTGGTCAGCATGCACGCAGCAATACCCTTTACCCTTATTTCATTCGACGTTAGCTTTGTCTCTAGTCTTAGGTTCAGGATTTTAGTCCATCTGGGAGCACCTGTTATGACTCGCAATGCATCATTTTGAAGAACCTCAACGTTTGCCCACTGACCAGGAGAAAGAGTGAGTAAGGCAGGTGCTGCATAATCAACTAGGGAACGAACGGCGTGTATGTAAAACATTCTTAACACTTTGTGTCCCGCTCCTAGACGGGGCCCTGTGATTGCTCTCATTATATTTATTCGTGACTTTGCTTTCTCCTTTAGATATTGAATTTGCTTATTGAATGTCATCTTAAAATCAATCCACACTCCGAGATATCGATATTGTGGAACCCACTGAAGGTTAATGTCCTGAATGCGTAGGTGCCTGTCTGGAGCCTTGCCACCTAGTCTCATCGCCTTAGACTTCTGTGCAGATATTTTTAGCCCTAAAACACTGCATTCAGATGTCACTTGATCTAAAGCACCTTGAGCTTTATTTAGAAGTGAAGGACCCGTAACGACTAATGCTAGATCATCAGCATAGCTTAGCAATGTAACCCCTTCTGTAAAGGACATGGTAACAAGGTTTTCCATAAGGATGTTAAAAAGACTAGGACTGAGGACTCCTCCTTTGGAGTCCCATTCTCGTGCAAGTGGTAGTCCGACACTTGTCCTTGCAACTTTACTCTGGCATACCTGTGACTTAGGTACTCTTGAATCCATGCTAGCATTTTCCCCCTCACACCTTTTTTAACTAAGGTGTGTAGTATTGCTGGCGGGCTTGCAAGTTCAAATGCTTTTTCCAGATCAAGGAAGACCACTATAGCTGGACCCGAGTTAACTGTTCCTAGTAATGTTGCTATGCAGTTGGCAGTACCTACACCTCAAGTGAAGCCAAATATGTGTTTATGAAGGTCTCCAGTCTTCCACAGTAGCCTATTTAAGACCATCCGTTCTGCAGTTTTACTAACGCATGATGTTAAGGAAATGGGTCTGTAATTGTCAGGTTCATTCGGCTTAGGAATCGGTATGATGTCTGCTTTCTTCCAAGAGGGCGGTAGTTTGCCTTGCTGCCAAGACGCATTGATGACGTCCAACATCCCTCGGTCTCCAGCAGGACCTGCATGTGCGATCATTGAGTATGTAATGTTATCAGCACCTGGTGCAGTGTCCTTACCACCCTTTTTGGCTCTGCTTAGTTCCTGTTCGGTGAAGGGACAGTCACATTCGTCATTTATAGCTAAGCCCTCATGAATGACTGTCATCCTCTCTTGTTTTAAGTGGTCTTGCTGCCTTCGGACCATTGCAGGAAGCTGATATGAAGCTGATCTTTCTGCAAATTGGAGAGCAAGTCTCTCAGCCTCCTGCAATGGTTGAATACATGCCTGTGGCCGGGCTGGTCGACCTGATATAGTTTTAATCTGACCCCATATCTTGCCAAGACTACTATGTTCATTTAGAGTTTGACACCACTCAAACCATCTTGCCTCCTTTACTTCTCGAGAAACTCGCCTTGCTTCAGATATCACCGCTCGTAGCAGAGTTCTTCCTTCTGGTGTGGGGTTTCTCTTTAGATGTTTTCTGAAGATGTTGACTCTGTGGTTCTGTTCTTTAACGTCATTACTATAGAACCAATAGTTCTTTCGTTTCGTGTTACCTGTGATAATGATTGGAATAGCTTTGTTCGCAGCAGCTGCAACGGCTTCCTGCAGATTGGTCTCGTGTATGTTCAAATCCCCAGGTGGCGTGTACGTTGCATACCATTTTTCAAGTTCTTCCTGGTATACATTCCAATTGGCCTTTCCTAAATTCCACCGAGGCCGCGCAGGAGGTGTAGGAGGTCGTGCCAGGTTGAGTGTCGTGACAGTAGCATAGTGGTCACTAGTGATCACCGGGTCTACTTCCCACTTCGCCTGTTGCTGGAGTGCTGTGGAGATGAATGTAAGATCAAGGGAACCTCCTAGAATGTGAGTGGGTTCCCCAGTGTTGAGAAGTGTAATTTCAGGTACTTCTCGCAGAGCTGCAGCTAAATGGCGCCCATCTGCATTGGCTGGCCCAGTTGCACCTAACTCTAGATGATGAGCATTAAAATCTCCAGCAAGAATTAAATTTTCCTGCGTGGCCAAGGCAAGCACTGCCTCTGCTTCTAGTTTACGTTTAGGGGGCTTGTAGACGTTGTATATGAGGAGCTCAAAATTAGCCATATTCACTGTTACTGCTAATACCTCTACTCCATCCCCACATGAAACCGAGTCTATTTTCTTGCTGGGTATGGTGTTTCTGACTAGGGTCATTAATCCTCTTAGTCTCCCCTGCTCATACGGGAGAACATAGTGCTGATATCCAGCTAATCTGAAGGATTTCGTGGCTGGGAAAAGAGTTTCTTCCAAAACGATTATATCTGCTTTCGTGCTGATTGCAGCCTCCTGAAGTGTGTGTTTTTTATTTCCAAGACCTTGTATGTTCCACTG
Organism: Procambarus clarkii; assembly: GCF_040958095.1. NCBI lineage: Eukaryota > Metazoa > Arthropoda > Malacostraca > Decapoda > Cambaridae > Procambarus > Procambarus clarkii. The sequence goes on from NC_091173.1 coordinate 42,420,495, forward strand.
CAGAAATCGTAATGGCCAGACGACGGGTTCGGTTGGTGTAGCTTGTTCTACTAGAACTCCTCCTCGGAATCGACCTCTATATTCTCCGCCTCGCAAGTCCTGTCGCTGCAAATCGGACTGCATTGATAGTTCGTGGTCATCCCCGACGTTGTTGGAATCTGTGCATAACTGTGGTCCATCGCTATGGTGTTGGAAGTGCTGCAGGTCGGACTGCATTGATTGTCCGTGGTCAACCCCGGCATTGTTGGAATCTGTGCAGAACTGTGGTCCATCACTTTGTTGTTGGGATTGCTGCAAGTCGGACTGCATTCATTGCTCGCGGCCGTTTCTTGTGTTGGCGGAACCTGCGCATCTCTGCTGTTCAATACGTCTTTGTTGGCGTTGCTGCAGATCAGACTGCATTGGCTGTTGTTGTCTGTCTCCTGTGTTTGAAGATTCTGTTGATCGTGGGTGGTCACTGCGTCTTGCAGTTGCGTTTGTGAATGTCGATGTTCCGGTGTCTTGACTAGCCGACTGTTGTCGGTAGTCAGTACGTCCAAGTTGCGTTGTTTGTCCTCTTGTGCTCCATCCTGTCGGAGACTGTCTATTTCTCGTGTAACTGTGGTCTGCTGCACGATCTTGTCCATTATCACACAAGTGATGTCTTGAGTCTGTTGTTGTGAGGCGTTCTGCGTCATCTGTAGGCAATTGATAATGGTCTCTGCCATGATCTTCACGATGGTTTGCAGCTGGACCTCGGTAAAACTGTATAGCTGGTGAGTAGATTCCGAAAGTAAGTGTTTTCTGCTCATTTGCACTTGCTGGACTTCTGCAACACTTTCGTGTAATGTCTGATTCGGAATTGACAGATTCGGGAAATTTTGCTCTGTGAGAGCGGGTGGCTGTTGTGGCTGTGCACGAGTGTTCCAGACGGTGGTGTTGGTGGATGTACCGCTGGTCAGTGTGTTGACCCTGGCCTGAGCTGTCTGCACTTTTTGTTTCCGTGCAGAGCAGGTTGTGCTCCAGGCATGATGTTTGCCTCCACAATTTGGACATTTGGCTGTTGTGGTCTGGTTTGCCTTGTGCTTGGCAATACAGTCTTTGGTGGGATGTCTCAGGCTGCACACTCCGCACCTCTCCTGTCCTGTGCAGCGTGACTGATGGTGGCCGTATTTCTGACACCTGAAGCAGCGTAGGGGTTCCGGGACGTATGGCCTCTGTCGGTATGTCCCCCAATTTCCAAGACCGAAAGTTTCCGGCACATGTCCCATGACGGTCACCAGAACCTGACGCGTCGCTGCCTTGTCTACTTTTGTGTGGCAACGTTCCGCACTCAGGACTTGCTTGTGTTCTAGCACTGGATCCAGGGGAAAGTCGATTGGGTATCCCAAAAGCACGACTCGTGTGCGTCGTTCTGAAGGGTCCAGCTTTACCAAGCACACAGGTTTCCCCTGCAGGACTCTTACCTTCTCTAAGTAATGTGCAGTCTGTTGGTCTTGAGGTGTCAGTATTATTTCTCCCTTCAGGTTGACTGTAATGGAAAGTTTGAGCTCTGGTTGTTCTTTTTCCATCGCCGTTACTACTCCATATGCTGTAGGAAAGTGGTCGGTCTGCATGATCTTGAATTTCGGAAGAAGTGCAGAGGCTGGCGATGTCTGGTGTGAGACTGGTGGTGTCCTCCCCTGTCCCATACTGCTGTCCTGCGGCTGGGCTGTGGAGAGAGGAACAATGGCCGACATTGGCTGGCGTGAAACCGGTGGTGTCCTCTCCTGACTCATACTGCCGTCCATCGGCAGCGTTGCGGACAGAGAAGCATTGACTGACACTGGCTGGTGTGTGACTGACGCTGTCCTCTCTAGGTCCATTACGTCCGCTGACTTGCTGGTAGAAGCAAGTGGTAAAGCCTCGATAGCAGTTTTCTTTGGGGCCTGCTGCACATCGGTCCCCCGTCCTTCCTCGTCCGAAAGCTGCTTCCATTCCCTCTTGCGCTGAGCCTTCCCCATGGCTCTCTACACGTAGTGAGAACCGACTCAAACCACCGGAGCAGCAGGCGACACGTCCTCACTGCACGGTAGCTCAGGAGCCCACTATCCCCGGTGATGTTGATGAGGTGGTGCGCGTCCCGTCTGCTGCTGCAGCTTCCCCGGCTGCGCCTGCCGTTCCTCCGGTTGTTGCCGTCCCTCCTCCGGTTGTTGCCGTCCCTCCTCCGGTTGTTGCCGTCCCTCCTCCGGTTGTTGCCGTCCCTCCTCCGGTTGTTGCCGTCCCTCCTCCGGTTGTTGCCGTCCCTCCTCCGGTTGTTGCCGTCCCTCCTCCGGTTGTTGCCGTCCCTCCTCCGGTTCTTGAGGTACCGTCGGTTGGTCTGCCTGATCCTGTCGCTGTCCCAGCTGCTCCCGTGGCCCTCCCTGGAGCTCCCTGTGTGACGTCACTGTCTTCTCCCTCGTCTTCTGATGCTGCGCCTGGCCCTGTGTCCGTGACTCGGGTCCCGGATGTGCTGGGTGCTGGGGTGACTGCGGAGCCTCCTGCTGTGTGTGGTTCGGTTCCCCCTGTGGTAGAGGCTGCTGCCGTCCTGGCATCGGTTCCTTCGGCTCGTGGTACCCGTGTTTCTGGGTCACTTACCGGCTCGGACGATATCCGGCCGGTGCCCAAACGTTCCCGGCGTTCGTCTTCTTCCTGGGCCGACGTTGGTGACTTCAGTGACTGTGGGGCTTCAGATGTTGACAGTGTGGATACGGATGCGTCGATGTCTCCGCGGTTCGTGGTGGCGGAGGTCCATGTGCCTGCCGGTGCTGGTGCCTGTGTCTCGGACGTGCCTTCGGTTCCTTCTCCGCCGGGGGACTCTCCACAGTGGGGGGGTGGTGGCTCCCGCTGCCAGGGATGGTGTGGACTCTGGTGCTGGGCGTGGCCTGGTGGTGACGTTAAGGAAGGATGCGTGCCGTCCGGGTTCCCTGCTGTCGTCTGGTGGTGTGCCCGGGGCCACGGGTACCCCTGTGGTGCGGGTGCGCGTTGGGGCCCTGGGGGACGTGTTGCTGGCGTCTGTGATGCCACCGGGTCACTGGTCGAAGATTGCCGAGTTACTGTTGTCTGACGGACCGGAGTGTTTTCGTGGGGGGCAAGTTCCCTTCCTGTGGGGGCGAGTGGCGACTTCTCGCCTCATGAGTACTACCATCTGGGTCCCCAGTTTGCAGGTGTTTGTTGCCCCGGTTCCAGATGTTATGGCGTCACCGGTGGATGGACGAGACCCTTGGCAATGGGTGCTCTGGGAGGCGTTCAATGTAAGATTCCCGCGGGCCAAGTTCCCGGGCAAGTTTGTGCTCTGATTTCTTGTGTGTTTGCTCTATGACGTGCTGTGTGCCCTTCTGGCTGTTTGTTTGCCCTGTTCTATTATGTGCTTCTGCCTCTCCCTTTGTGCGTAGCTTTGCCGTGTGGCATATTAGTTTCTAGTGCTTGGCGTCACTCGTTTCGCGTTTTGGCTTGGCGTTTCGCCTCTTCTGGCTTTTCTGCGATTCACCCTTCACGGGTACGCCGGGGCGCATCCGATCCCACGATCGTCGTCGCCCCTAACTCAACAACAACAACATATATACAGCTTAAACCACGTGGTCTCTCTTCCTTCCAGTCATCTGTAGATATAAACCTACAATTCCTGTATAACAGGCTATGTGTTTTGTTTACATATATGTGTGTGTGTGCGTAACTACCTAAATGTACTTACATGACGAGAGCTTCGCTCGTGGTGTCCCGTCTGGATTTATATTACAATAAATGTATAACTTGAGAATAATTTCTGTTTAGGACAAAGGTTCATTTCCCTGTTTGTCAGTAGGCTATCACTGAAACCGTAATATGCTTTCGGACCATCGCAAATACTTATATAACTACCGAGGTGGTCTGAGAGGGCGGTTCGTGTATGCTTCCCAGTGTGTACGTGTGGGCGTAAATATGTGCGGACGTACGTACGTGCGGGTATACGTATGTGCGGGCGTACATATGTGCTGGAATGCGTCTATTACGCCCGAGTGTTTATTGATGAACACTCATGGGTTTGGCGGTGCTATGAGTCCATGGGCGGCATGAGTATGTGGGCGGCATGAGTATGTGGGCGGCATGAGTATGTGGGCGGCATGAGTGTGTTGGCCAAATATGAGTGTGTGTGTGTATGTGTACCTCACGAGTGTCATGAGGCATAGGAGCGTGGGTGACAGGCTCGCAGACTGCACATGTGCCTGTGCAGCATACTCATATGGGAAGCATAGACGTGAGGGCAGCATACATGAGGGCTTCATACACACGTCACACACACACCTGCTAGCGGCATACAAGTGTGTGTGAGGCACTCAGATGTAGGGGGGGGGAGGTGAGTGCCACTGGCCTCAGATGGCAGATGAGGAGTTATGAGGAAAGGGCAGATGTGTGGGGGGGGGGGTCCTGGAGTGAAGAGGCAGGTGGATGAGGATGAAAGTGTAGGTGGATGAGGGGGAAGGGGAGGGGGTGAGGGGAAACTACTGTGGACCCTCTCACCTGCTGACATTTCACACCAACCTCCACCCACTCACTCACCCTTCTCACAGTCCATTCACTCTCACTCACCCTCTCTTACAGTCCAATCACTCTCACTAACCCTCTCTCACAGTCACTCACTCTCACCCTCACAGTTCACTCACTCTCACCCTCACAGTTCACTCACTCTCACTCACCCCCCAAAACCACATATTTCTAAACACCCAGTCTCATATGTACCAATATCACATGCCACACCCGTCATCTCACACATCATCGTCATTTCCCCCCCCCCCCCCCTAGTATCTGTGGTCCTCCACACCTACATGGTCTCCCACACCTGTGTCTCCTTCCACACCTGGGTGACCAACACTAACCTGAGACAAAGCCTTTAACAGCCGAGTGGTGAGACAGTCGGTTGACACAGGGGACACAGGGGACACAGGTGGAAACTGAGTGCCCAAATGAGCCACAGAGATATTTGAAAGAACTTGTTTAGTGTCAGAGTGGTTGACAAATGGAATGCATTAGGAGGTGATGTGGTGGAGGCTGACTCCATACACAGTTTCAAGTGTAGATATGATAGAGCCCAATAGGCTCAGGAATCTGTATACCTGTTGATTGACGGTTGAGAGGCGGGACCAAAGAGCCAGAGCTCAACCCCCGCAAACACAACTAGGTGAGTACAACTAGGTGAGTACACACACACACACACACACACACACACACACACACACATGTCAGTTAGCCTAAATTCTCCAATATTCATCCATAACACTGCCTCACGGGACTGCAACCTTATCAAACAAAGCTGTCTGGTATTTCTAACTGTCAACACAAATTAACAACTTAACATATCAATCATTGCAACTGTTGATAAATAGACACTAACTAACCTTGCTATGAGATATAAATACAAGTGCCAAATTTGATTCAGAAGGCAACTCCAGCGTGGCCTAGTCGGATAGAACAAGTTCCTAATCCGGATAGATCTGCGTTCGAGTCTGTCGGAACGGTTGCAAGTACAGGGCACAGATTTCTCTGTGTGTCCCCTCCTGTAGGAGCATCAGTTTCGATAGATTCTCTGGATAGCCGAAGATTGATTGACCGACTCCTTGGAATGTGGGGAAGGGTTGAAGTCCGGGGGGCCACGGACGGATACCTGGATCCACTGACCTCGGGCAGGTCTTTCAATCCACCTGGATTTCAGGTGGGGAGAAGGGAGGCAATTTGGGTCGACACAAATAGCTTCCTGGACCCAAAACCCCTTGGATACACGGACACGGACACTCACACGGACACGCACACGGACACTCATGGACTCTGACACGAACCGAAGGTTCGTGTCAGATAATAAGAAGGGAGTTGATAATATAATAAGGTTGTATAATAATAATATAATATATAATAATAATAATAATAATATAATATAATATATAATAATAATAATAATAATATAATAATATAATATATAATAATAATAATATAATAATAATAATATAATAATAATAATAATATAATAATAATATAATAATAATAATAATATAATAATAATATAATAACATAATTAGGTTGGTTAGGTTGGTTGGTTAGGTTGGTTGGTTGGTTAGGTCGGTTGGTTGGTTAGGTCGGTTGGTTAGGTTGGTTAGGTTAGGTTGGTTGGTTAGGTTGGTTGGTTAGGTTAAGGTTGGTTGGTTAGGTTAAGGTTGGTTGGTTAGGTTGGTTGGTTAGGTCGGTTGGTTGGTTAGGTTGGTTGGTTGGTTAGGTCGGTTGGTTAGGTTGGTTGGTTGGATAGGTTAGGTTGGTTGGTTAGGTTAGGTCGGTTGGTTAGGTTGGTTGGTTGGTTAGGTTAGGTTGGTTGGTTAGGTTGGTTGGTTAGGTTAGGTTGGTTGGTTAGGTTAGGTTGGTTGGTTGGTTAGGTTGGTTGGTTAGGTTGGTTGGTTAGGTCGGTTGGTTGGTTAGGTTGGTTGGTTGGTTGGTTGGTTAGGTTAGGTTGGTTGGTTAGGTTAGGTTGGTTGGTTAGGTTAAGGTTGGTTGGTTAGGTTGGTTGGTTAGGTTAGGTTGGTTGGTTAGGTTGGTTGGTTAGGTTAGGTTGGTTGGTTAGGTTGGTTGGTTAGGTTGGTTGGTTAGGTTAGGTTGCTCAGGTTAGGTTGCTCAGGTTAGGTTGGTTGGTTAGGTTGGTTGGTTAGGTTGGTTGGTTAGGTTGGTTGGTTGGTTAGGTTAGGTTGGTTGGTTAGGTTGGTTGGTTAGGTTGCTTGGTTAGGTTGCTTGGTTAGGTTGCTTGGTTAGGTTAGATAGCTTAGGTTGGTTGGTTAGGTTAGATAGCTTAGGTTGGTTAGGTTAGGTTAGTTGGTTAGGTTGGTTGGTTGGTTAGGTTGGTTGGATAGGTTGGTTGGTTAGGTTAGGTTGGTTGGTTAGGTTGGTTGGTTCGGTTAGGTTGGCTGGTTAGGTTGGTTGGTTAGGTTGGTTGGTTAGGTTAGGTTGGTTGGTTAGGTTGGTTGGTTAGGTTAGGTTGGTTGGTTGGTTAGGTTGGTTGGTTGGTTAGGTTGGTTGGTTGGTTAGGTTGGTTGGTTAGGTTGGTTGGTTAGGTTGGTTGGTTGGTTAGGTTGGTTGGTTGGTTAGGTTAGTTGGTTGGTTAGGTTGGTTGGTTAGGTTAGGTTGGTTAGGTTGGTTAGGTTAATTGGTTAGGTTAGGTTGGTTAGGTTGGTTGGTTAGGTTAATTGGTTAGGTTGGTTAGGTTAGGTTGGTTAGGTTGGTTGGTTAGGTTGGTTGGTTAGGTTAGGTTGCTCAGGTTAGGTTGCTCAGGCTAGGTTGCTCAGGTTAGGTTGCTCAGGTTAGGTTGATCAGGTTAGGTTGCTCAGGTTAGGTTACATTGCTTAGGTTATTTGGTTACGTTGGTTAGGTTAGGTTGCTCAGGTTAGGTTACATTGCTTAGGTTGGTTGGTTAGGTTGGTTGGTTGGTTAGGTTGGTTGGTTAGGTTGGTTGGTTGGTTAGGTTGCTTGGTTAGGTTAGATAGATTAGGTTGGTTGGTTAGGTTAGATAGCTTAGGTTGGTTTGTTTAGGTTAGATAGCTTAGGTTGGTTGGTTAGGTTAGGTTGCTTAGGTTGGTTGGTTAGGTTGGTTGGTTAGGTTGGTTACGTTGGTTAGGTTGGTTGGTTAGGTTGGTTGGTTAGGTTGCTGGTTAGGTTGGTTGGATAGGTTGGTTAGATAGCTTAGGTTGGTTGGTTAGGTTAGATAGCTTAGGTTGGTTGGTTGGTTACATTGGTTGGTTAGGTTGGTTGATTAGGTTGCTTGGTTAGGTTAGATAGCTTAAGTTGGTTGGTTAGGTTAGTTGGTTAGGTTAGTTGGTTAGGTTAGATTGCTTAGGTTGGTTAGGTTGGTTGGTTGGTTAGGTTGGTTGGTTAGGTTAGTTGGTTAGGTTAGATTGCTTAGGTTGGTTGGTTAGGTTAGGTTGGTTAGGTTAGATTGCTTAGGTTGGTTAGGTTGGTTGGTTGGTTAGGTTAGTTGGTTAGGTTAGTTGGTTAGGTTGGTTGGTTAGGTTAGGTTGGTTAGGTTAGATTGCTTAGGTTGGTTAGGTTGGTTGGTTGGTTAGGTTAGTTGGTTAGGTTAGTTGGTTAGGTTAGATTGCTTAGGTTGGTTAGGTTGGTTGGTTGGTTAGGTTGGTTGGTTAGGTTAGATTGCTTAGGTTGGTTGGTTAGGTTAGGTTGGGTTGGTTGGTTGGTTAGGTTAGGTTGGTTGGTTAGGTTAGGTTGGGTTGGTTGGTTAGGTTAGGTTAGGTTAGGTTGGTTGGTTAGGTTAGATAGTTAGGTTGGTGGGTTAGTTAGGTTCGTTTGTTAGTTTGGTTAGGTTAGGTTGGTTGGTTGGTTAGTTAGGTTCGTTTGTTAGGTTAGTTGGTTAGGTTGGTTACGTTGGTTAGGTTGGTTGGTTAGGTTAGTTAGGTTGGTTGGTTAGGTTAGCTTAGGTTGGTTAGGTTGGTTGGTTGGTTAGGTTCCTTGGTTAGGTTGGTTGGTTAGGTTGGTTACGTTGGTTAGGTTGGTTGGTTAGGTTAGTTAGGTTGGTTGGTTAGGTTAGATAGCTTAGGTTGGTTAGGTTGGTTGGTTGGTTAGGTTCCTTGGTTAGGTTGGTTGGTTAGGTTGCTTGGTTAGATTAGATAGCTTAGGTTGGTTGGTTAGGTTAGTTACGTTGGTTGGTTAGGTTGGTTGGTTGGTTAGGTTGGTTGGTTAGGTTGGTTGGTTGGTTAGGTTGGTTGGTTAGGTTAGGTTGCTTAGGTTGGTTGCTTAGGTTGGTTACGTTGGTACTAACCAACTTAAGTTGGTTAGTACCATTGTTGTTAGCAGTGTTAGTAGTTGGTTAGTATCACTAACCAACTTAAGTTGGTTACGTTATTACATTGGTTAGGTTGGTTGGTCACGTTGGTTAAGATGGTTGGTTACGTTGGTTAGGTTGGTTGGTTACGTTGGTTGGTTGGTTACGTTGGTTAGGTTGGTTGGTTTGTTAGGTTGGTTTGTTAGGTTGGTTGGTTAGGTTGGTTGGTTAGGTTGGTTTGTTAGGTTAGGTTGGTTAGGTTAGGTTGCTTAGGTTGGTTGCTTAGGTTGGTTGCTTAGGTTGGTTGGTTAGGTTGGTTGGTTAGGTTAGGTTGGTTAGGTTAGGTTGCTTAGGTTGGTTGCTTAGGTTGGTTGCTTAGGTTGGTTGCTTAGGTTGGTTGGTTAGGTAGCTTGGTTAGGTTGCTTGGTTAGGTTAGATAGCTTAGGTTGGTTGGTTAGGTTAGATAGCTTAGGTTGGTTGGTTAGGTTAGATAGCTTAGGTTGGTTGGTTGGTTTGTTAGGTTGGTAAGGTTAGGTTAGGTTAGGTTAGGTTAGGTTGGTTGGTTGGTTAGGTTGGTTGGTTGGTTAGGTTAGGTTGCTTAGGTTGGTTGCTTAGGTTGGTTACATTGGTTAGGTTGGTTGGTTACGTTGGTTAGGTTGGTTGGTTACATTGGTTAGGTTGGTTGGTTACGTTGGTTAGGTTGGTTGGTTAGGTTGGTTGGTTAGGTTGGTTGATTAGGTTGGTTGGTTACATTGGTTGATTAGGTTGGTTGGTTACGTTGGTTGATTAGATTGGTTGGTTAGGTTGCTTGGTTAGGTTAGATAGGCTACCAACAATTACAGCCCTTTTTCTATTTCTATTTCTACAAACCTAGCCTAAACTAACCTAACTTAACCTGCAAACCTAGCCTATTTCCTAGTCAAAACAAACATAACCTAATCTAAGCTAACCTAACCTAACCTAACGTAACTAACTCCTGGATACCTATTTACTGTTAGGTGAATAGATGTATTCGGTGATAGGAAACGCTACCTACAATTACAGCCCTTCTTCTTTTTCTATTTCTACAAACCTAGCCTATTTCCTAGCCTAAACTAACCTAACCTAAGGTAATCTAACTAACTCCTAGATACCTATTTACTGCTACGTGAACAGAGAAGACACGCTACCAACAATTACTGCCCTATTTCTATTTCAACAAAAATAGCCTATTTCTTAGCCTAAACTAATCTAACCTAATTAAACCTAACCTAACCTAATCTAACCTTACCTATATATATACTTCACTACTCACTATCATCATCACTACCACACTACTCACTAACATCATCACTACCTCACTACTCACCATCATCATCACTACCTCTCTACTCACCATCATCATCACTACCTCTCTACTCACCATCATCATTACCTCACTACTCACCATCATCATCACTACCTCACCATCATCATCACTACCTCACCATCATCATCACTACCTCTCTACTCACCATCATCATCACTACCTCTCTACTCACTAACATCATCACTACCTCTCTACTCACCATCATCATCACTACCACACTACTCACTAACATCATCACTACCTCACTACTCACCATCATCATCACTACCTCTCTACTCACCATCATCATCACTACCTCACTACTCACCATCATCATCACTACCACAATACTCACTAACATCATCACTACCTCACTACTCACCATCATTATCACTACCTCTCTACTCACCATCATCATCACTACCTCACTACTCACAATCATCATCACTACCACACTACTCACTAACATCATCACTACCTCACTACTCACCATCATCATCACTACCACAATACTCACTAACATCATCACTACCTCACTACTCACCATCATCATCACTACCACAATACTCACTAACATCATCACTACCTCACTTCTCACCATCATCATCACTACCACACTACTCACTAACATCATCACTACCTCACTACTCACCATCATCATCACTACCTCTCTACTCACCATCATCATCACTACCTCTCTAATCACCATCATCATTACCTCACTACTCACCATCATCATCACTACCTCACCATCATCATCACTACCTCTCTACTCACCATCATCATCACTACCTCTCTACTCACTAACATCATCACTACCACACTACTCGCCATCATCATCATTACCTCACTACTCACCATCATCATCACTACCTCTCTACTCACCATCATCATCACTACCTCTCTACTCACTAACATCATCACTACCACACTACTCGCCATCGTCATCATTACCTCACTACTCACCATCATCAACATTACCTCACTACTCACCATCACTACCACACTACTCACCATCATCACTACCTCACTACTCACCATCATCATCACTACTTCTCTACTCACCACCATCATCATTTCCTCACTACTCACTAACATCATCACTTCCTCACTACTCACCATCATCATCATCATCACTACTCACCATTATCACTACCCACCATCATCACTACCACACTACTCATAAACATCATCACTACAACACTATTCACCATCATCACTACTACACTACTCACTATCATCACTACCACACTACTCGGTGAGTAGTGTGGTAGTGATAGTGAGTAGTGATGATGGTGAGTAGTGAGGTAGTGATGATGATAGTGAATAGTGTGGTAGTGATGATGATAGTGAGTAGTGAGGTAGTGATGATGATGGTGAAGTGTGGTAGTGATGATGATGGTGAGTAGTGAGGTAGTGATGATGATGGTGAGTAGTGTGGTAGTGATGATGATGGTGAGTAGTGAGGTAGTGATGATGATGGTGAGTAGTGTGGTAGTGATGATGATAGTGAAGTGTGGTAGTGATGATGATGGTGAATAGTGTGGTAGTGATGATGATAGTGAGTAGTGAGGTAGTGATGATGATGGTGAGAAGTGATGATAGTGAGTAGTGTGGTAGTGATGATGGTGAGTAGTGAGGTAGTGATGATGATAGTGAGTAGTGAGGTAGTGATGATGATGGTGAGTAGTGAGGTAGTGATGATGATGGTGAGTAGTGTGGTAGTGATGATGATGGTGAGTAGTGTGGTAGTGATGATGATAGTGATGTAGTGATGATGATGGTGAGTAGTGAGGTAAAGATGATGATGGTGAGTAGTGTGGTAGTGATGATGATAGTGAATAGTGTGGTAGTGATGATGATAGTGAGTAGTGTAGTAGTGATGATGGTGAATAGTGTGGTAGTGATGATGATGGTGAGAAGTGATAGAAGTGATGATAGTGAGTAGTGATGATGATAGTGAATAGTGTGGTAGTGATGATGATGGTGAGTAGTGTGGTAGTTATTATGATAATGAGGTAGTGATGGTGATAGTGAGGTAGTGATGATGATAGTGAATAGTGTGGTAGTGATGATGATGGTGAGTAGTGTGGTAGTGATAATGATAGTGAATAGTGTGGTAGTGATGATGATGGTGAGTAGTGATGATGATAGTGAGTAGTGAGGTAGTGATGATGGTGAGTAGTGAGGTAGTGATATTGATAGTGAGGTAGTGATGATGATGGTGAGTAGTGTGGTAGTGATGATGATGGTGAGTAGTGTGGTAGTGATGATGATGGTGAGTAGTGATAGAAGTGATGATAGTGAGTAGTGTGGTAGTGATGATGATGGTGAGTAGTGTGGTAGTGATGATGATAGTGAGTAGTGAGGTAGTTATGATGATGGTGAGTAGTGTGGTAGTGATGATGATGGTGAGTAGTGAGGTAGTGATGATGATAGTGAATAGTGTGGTAGTGATGATGATGGTGAGTAGTGTGGTAGTGATGATGATAGTGAGGTAGTGATGCTGATGGTGAGAAGTGATGATAGAGAGTAGTGGTAGTGATGATGGTGAGTAGTGAGGTAGTGATGATAGTGAATAGTATGGTAGTGATGATGGTGAGTAGTGTGGTAGTGATGATGATAGTGAGTAGTGTGGTTAGTGATGTTGATCGTGAGTATTGTAGTAGTGATGATGATAGTGAGTAGTGAGGTAGTGATGATGATGGTGAATAGTGAGGTAGTGATGATGATGGTGAGTAGTGTGATAGTGATGATGATGGTGAGTAGTGAGGTAGTGATGGTGTTGCTAAGTAGTGTGGTTAGTGATGTTGATCGTGAGTATTGTGGTAGTGATGATGATGGTGAGTATTGTGGTAGTGATGATGGTGAGTAGTGAGGTAGTGATGATGATGGTGAGGTAGTGATGATGATGGTGAGGTAGTGATGATGATGGTGAGGTAGTGATGATGGTTAAGAGTAGTGTGGTAGTGATGATGGTGAGTAGTGTGGTAGTGATGATGATGGTGAGGTAGTGATGATGGTTAAGAGTAGTGTGGTAGTGATGATGGTGAGCAGTGTGGTAGTGATGATGTTTATGATTAGTGTGGTAGTGATGATGGTGAGTAGTGTGGTAGTGATGATGTTTATGAGTAGTGTGGTAGTGATGATGGTGAGTAGTGATGATGATAGTGAGTAGTGAGGAAGTGATGATGTTAGTGAGTAGTGAGGTAGTGATGATGGTGAGTAGTGTGGTAGTGATGGTGGGTAGTGAGGTAGTGATGATGGTGAGTAGTGTGGTAGTGATGGTGAGTAGTGAGGTAATGATGATGATGATGATAGTGAGGTAGTGATGATGATGGTTAGTAGTGAGGTAATGATGATGATGGTGAGTAGAAAGGTAGTGATGATGATGGTGAGTAGAGAGGTAGTGATGATAATGGTGAGGTAGTGATGATGATGGTGAGTAGTGAGGTAATGATGATGGTGAGTAGAGAGGTAGTGATGATGATGGTGAGTAGAGAGGTAGTGATGATGATGGTGAGTAGTGAGGAAGTGATGATGTTAGTGAGTAGTGAGGTAGTGATGATGGTGAGTAGTGTGGTAGTGATGGTGAGTAGTGAGGTAATGATGATGATGGTGAGTAGTGTGGTAGTGATGATGGTGAGTAGTGTGGTAGTGATGGTGAGTAGTGAGGTAATGATGATGATGGTGAGTAGTGAGGTAGTGATGATGTTAGTGAGTATTGTGGTAGTGATGATGATGGTGAGTAGTGAGGTAGTGATGATGTTAGTGAGTAGTGTGGTAGTGATGATGATAGTGAGTAGTGAAGTATATATATAGGTAAGGTTAGATTAGGTTAGGTTAGTTTTAATTAGGTTAGATTAGTTTAGGCTAAGAAATAGGCTATTTTTGTTGAAATAGAAATAGGGCAGTAATTGTTGGTAGCGTGTCTTCTCTGTTCACGTAGCAGTAAATAGGTATCCAGGAGTTAGTTAGATTACCTTAGGTTAGGTTAGTTTAGGCTAGGAAATAGGCTAGGTTTGTACAAATAGAAAAAGAAGAAGGGCTGTAATTGTAGGTAGCGTTTCCTACCACCGAATACATCTATTCACCTAACAGTAAATAGGTATCCAGGAGTTAGTTACGTTAGGTTAGGTTAGGTTAGCTTAGATTAGGATATGTTTGTTTTGACTAGGAAATAGGCTAGGTTTGCAGGTTAAGTTAGGTTAGTTTAGGCTAGGTTTGTAGAAATACCTGCCAGACCCCCCACACCAGCCAGACCCCCCACACCAGCCAGACCTCCCACACCAGCCAGACCTCCCACACCAGCCAGACCTCCCACACCAGCCAGACCCCCCACACCAGCCAGACCAGCAAGTACAGCCACAACAGCAACTTTACCAACAAGTACAGCCACAACAGCAACTGTACCAACAAGTACAGCCACAACAGCAACTGTACCAGCAAACACAGTCACAACAGCATCTGTACCAGCAAACACAGTCACAACAGCAACTGTACCAGCAAACACAGTCACAACAGCATCTGTACCAGCAAACACAGTCACAACAGCAACTGTACCAGCAAACACAGTCACAACAGCAACTGTACCAGCAAACACAGCCACAACAGCAACTGTACCAGCAAACACAGCCACAACAGCATCTGTACCAGCAAACACAGTCACAACAGCATCTGTACCAGCAAACACAGTCACAACAGCATCTGTACCAGCAAACACAGTCACAACAGCATCTGTACCAGCAAACACAGTCACAACAGCAACTGTACCAACAAGTACAGCCACAACAGCAACTGTACCAACAAGTACAGCCACAACAGCAACTGTACCAACAAGTACAGCCACAACAGCAACTGTACCAGCAAACACAGCCACAACAGCAACTGTACCAGCAAACACAGCCACAACAGCAACTGTACCAGCAAACACAGCCACAACAGCAACAGTACTAGCAAACACAAACACAGGTTAGGTTAGGTTAGGTTAGGTTAGGTTGGTTGGTTAGGTTAGGTTGGTTGGTTAGGTTGGTTGGTTAGGTTAGGTTGGTTGGTTAGGTTGGTTGGTTAGGTCGGTTGGTTGGTTAGGTCGGTTGGTTAGGTTGGTTGGTTAGGTTAGGTTGGTTGGTTGGTTAGGTTGGTTGGTTGGTTAGGTTGGTTGGTTGGTTAGGTTGGTTGGTTAGGTTAGGTTGGTTGGTTAGGTCGGTTGGTTGGTTAGGTCGGTTGGTTGGTTAGGTAGGTTAGGTTGGTTGGTTAGGTTAGGTTGGTTAGGTTAGGTTGGTTGGTTAGGTTAGGTTGGTTAGGTTAGGTTGGTTGGTTAGGTTGGTTGGTTAGGTTAGGTTGGTTGGTTAGGTTGGTTGGTTGGTTAGGTTGGTTGGTTGGTTAGGTTAGGTTGGTTGGTTAGGTCGGTTGGTTAGGTTGGTTGGTTAGGTTGGTTGGTTGGTTAGGTTGGTTGGTTGGTTAGGTCGGTTGGTTAGGTTAGGTTGGTTGGTTAGGTTGGTTGGTTAGGTTGGTTGGTTGGTTAGGTTAGGTTGGTTGGTTGGTTAGGTTAGTTGGTTAGGTTGGTTGGTTGGTTAGGTTAGGTTGGTTAGGTTAGGTTGGTTGGTTAGGTTGGTTGGTTAGGTTGGTTGGTTGGTTGGTTAGGTTGCTCAGGTTAGGTTGCTCAGGATAGGTTGCTCAGGTTAGGTTGCTCAGGTTAGGTTGCTCAGGTTCGGTTGCTCAGGTTCGGTTGCTCAGGTTAGGTTGCTCAGGTTAGGTTGCTCAGGTTCGGTTGCTCAGGTTAGGTTGGTTGGTTAGGTTAGGTTGGTTGGTTAGGTTGCTCAGGTTAGGTTGCTCAGGTTCGGTTGCTCAGGTTAGATTGCTCAGGTTAGGTTGCTCAGGTTCGGTTGCTCAGGTTCGGTTGCTCAGGTTAGGTTGCTCAGGTTAGGTTGCTCAGGTTAGGTTGCTCAGGTTCGGTTGCTCAGGTTAGGTTGCTCAGGTTAGATTGCTCAGGTTCGGTTGCTCAGGTTAGGTTGCTCAGGTTAGGTTGCTCAGGTTAGATTGCTCAGGTTAGGTTGCTCAGGTTCGGTTGCTCAGGTTAGATTGCTCAGGTTAGGTTGCTCAGGTTCGGTTGCTCAGGTTCGGTTGCTCAGGTTCGGTTGCTCAGGTTAGGTTGCTCAGGTTAGGTTGCTCAGGTTAGATTGCTCAGGTTAGGTTGCTCAGGTTCGGTTGCTCAGGTTAGATTGCTCAGGTTAGGTTGCTCAGGTTCGGTTGCTCAGGTTCGGTTGCTCAGGTTAGGTTGCTCAGGTTAGGTTGCTCAGGTTAGATTGCTCAGGTTAGGTTGCTCAGGTTAGGTTGCTCAGGTTAGGTTGCTCAGGTTAGGTTGCTCAGGTTAGGTTGCTCAGGTTAGGTTGCTCAGGTTAGGTTGCTCAACCTTAGGTTAGGTTAGTTTACATTGCTTAGGTTCGGTTGCTCAGGTTAGGTTGCTCAGGTTCGGTTGCTCAGGTTAGGTTGCTCAGGTTAGGTTGCTCAGGTTAGGTTGCTCAGGTTAGGTTGCTCAGGTTAGGTTGCTCAACCTTAGGTTAGGTTAGGTTACATTGCTTAGGTTGGTTGGTTACGTTGGTTGGTTGGTTAGGTTCCTTGGTTAGGTTCCTTGGTTAGGTTGGTTGGTTAGGTTGGTTGGTTGGTTGGATAGCTTAGGTTGGTTGGTTACGTTGGTTAGTTGGTTGGTTGGTTAGGTTCCCTGGTTAGGTTGGTTGGTTAGGTTACATAGCTTAGGTTGGTTGGTTAGGTTAGATAGCTTAGGTTGGTTGGTTAGGTTAGATAGCTTAGGTTGGTTGGTTAGGTTAGATAGCTTAGGTTGGTTAGGTTGGTTGGTCAGTTAGGTTGGTTAGGTTGGTTGCTTAGGTTGGTTATGTTGGTTAGGTTGGTTGTTTAGGTTACTTAGGTTGGTAATCAATCAATCTTCGGCTATCCAGAGAATCTATCGAAACTGATGCTCCTACAGGAGGGGACACACAGAGAAATCTGTGCCCTGTACTTGCAACCGTTCGGTTGGTTGGTTAGGTTAGATAGCTTACGTTGGTTAAGTTGGTTAGTTAGGTTGGTTGGTTAGTTAGATAGCTTAGGTTGGTTGATTAGGTTGGTTGGTTGGTTAGGTTGCTTGGTTAGGTTAGATAGCTTAGGTTGGTTGGTTAGGTTAGATAGCTTAGGTTGGTTGGTTAGGTTAGGTTGGTTAGTTAGGTTAGATAGCTTAGGTTGGTTAGTTAGGTTGGTTGGTTGGTTAGGTTGGTTGATTAGGTTGGTTAGGTTGGTTGGTTAGGTTGGTTGGTTAGGTTTGGTTGGTTAGGTTTGGTTGGTTAGGTTAGGTTGCTTAGGTTGGTTTTTTAGGTTAGGTTGGTTAGGTTTGTTAGGTTAGGTTAGTTACATTGGTTGATTAGGTTGGTTGGTTAGGTTACTTGGTTGGTTAGGTTAGGTTGGTTCGTTAGGTAAGGTTAGGTTACTTGGTTGGTTAGGTTGGTTGGTTAGGTAAGGTTAGGTTGGTTGGTTAGGTTGGTTAGGTTAGTTGGTTAGGTTAGGTTGGTTAGGTTAGGTTGGTTACATTGGTTGATTAGGTTGGTTGATTAAGTTGGTTGGTTAGGTTAGGTTGGTTGGTTGGTTAGGTTTGGTTGGTTAGGTTAGGTTGGTTGATTAGGTTGGTTGGTTGGGTTGGTTGGTTGGGTTGGTTGGGTTGGTTGGTTGTGTTGGTTGGTTAGGTTGGTTGATTAGGTTGGTTGATTAGGTTGGTTGATTAGGTTGGTTGATTAGGTTGGTTGATAAAGTTGGTTGGTTAGGTAAGGTTGGTTGGGTTGGTTGGTTAGGTTACTTGGTTGGTTAGGTTGGTTGGTTAGGTTAGGTTAGGTTGGTTGGTTAGGTTAGGTTAGGTTGGTTAGGTTGGTTGGTTGGTTAGGTTGGTTACATTGGTTGATTATGTTGGTTGGTTAGGTTGGTTGGTTAGGTTATCTTAGTTAGGTTGGTTGGTTAGGTTGGTTGGTTAAGTTGGTTGATTAGGTTGGTTGATTAGGGGTGGTTGATTAGATTGGTTGGTTGGTTAGGTTGGTTGGATAGGTTAGATAGCTTAGGTAGGTTGGTTAGGTTGGTTGGATTGGTTGGATTGGTTGGTTGGATTGGTTGGTTAGGTTAGGTTGGTTAGGTTGGTTGATTAGGGGTGGTTGATTAGATTGGTTGGTTGGTTAGGTTGGTTGGGTTGGTTGGATTGGTTGGATTGGTTGGTTAGGTTAGGTTGGTTAGGTTGGTTGATTAGGGGTGGTTGATTAGGTGGGTTGGTTAGGTTAGGTTGGTTAGGTTAGGTTGGTTGATTAGGGGTGGTTGATTAGATTGGTTGGTTGGTTAAGTTAGATAGCTTAGGTTGGTTGGTTAGGTTGGTTGGTTGGGTTGGTTGGTTAGCCTGGTTGGTTGGTTAGATTAGGTTGCCTAGGTTGGTTGGTTGATTAGATTGGTTAGTTAGGTGGTTGGTTAGGTTAGGTTGGTTAGGTTGGTTGGTTAAGTTAGATAGCTTAGGTTCCTTGGTTAGGTTGGTTGGTTTAGTTGGTTGGTTAAGTTAGATAGCTTTGGTTGGTTGGTTAGGTTGGTTGGTTTGGTTAGGTTGGTTGTTTGGGTTGGTTGGTTGTGTGGTTGGATAGATTAGGCTAGCGTCGTCTCCCCCGGTGTTCGTGAGACAAGTAGCCGTCTACACCTCTGGCTAGCGTCGTCTCCCCCGGTGTTCGTGAGACAAGTAGCCGTCTACACCTCTGGCTAGCGTCGTCTCCCCCGGTGTTCGTGAGACAAGTAGCCGTCTACACCTCTGGCTAGCGTCGTCTCCCCCGGTGTTCGTGAGACAAGTAGCCGTCTACACCTCTGGCTAGCGTCGTCTCCCACGATGTTCGTGAGACAAGTAGCCGTCTACACCTCTGGCTAGCGTCGTCTCCCCCGGTGTTCGTGAGACAAGTAGCCGTCTACACCTCTGGCTAGCGTCGCCTCCCCCGGTGTTCGTGAGACAAGTAGCCGTCTACACCTCTGGCTAGCGTCGTCTCCCCCGGTGTTCGTGAGACAAGTAGCCGTCTACACCTCTGGCTAGCGTCGTCTCCCCCGGTGTTCGTGAGACAAGTAGCCGTCTACACCTCTGGCTAGCGTCGTCTCCCCCGGTGTTCGTGAGACAAGTAGCCGTCTACACCTCTGGCTAGCGTCGTCTCCCCCGATGTTCGTGAGACAAGTAGCCGTCTACACCTCTGGCTAGTGTCGTCTTCCCCGGTGTTCGTGAGACAAGTAGCCGTCTACACCGGATTCACGAAATATTTATATTTTCGACACGCTATTCTTAATTTTTATAGATAATATTTAGCGGTGTGCAGTTATTATTCCTTTCTTTAGGATCATGTTGTCTTTCTTGAATAGTGGTTATATCTTAGTGTTCTTATGAGAATGTGGATTTTCTCATGTTTGGATTCAGACGCCTATAGTGTCGAAAACGGCTCGGATTGCAGTTGTTGTTGTTGTTGTTAGAGGAGGAAGCCTCGTGGATCTGTTCTATATATACAGCTTATGTCGACTGCTAGCAGCCGTGGAGTGAGGACGTTTACCGACCCTCCGTGGCTGTTGGAGTTGTTTACTGTTTTGGTCGCCAGGTGTTGTGGGCGTCTCTGCCCTACCAGTTTTGTTGCCTGCCTGGCTGCATTGACGTGGCAGTTCTGACATGGGGGCCATCTTCCTCCTGTTCAGCGTGTGAACTCCGTGGGCCTGGAGTTCACTTGTAAGGCTGGTTATCCGACCATCGAGATGGTGATGTGTGACATGCTTCGTGTCCCGGTGGAAGCTGTTTACGGTGTGGAGCTAGTTACGGGCGTGGGGGAGGACGAGTACCGGGACTTCCTCCGTCGGTACGGGGGGCGTACGTTGCCGTTGCCAGACGATGCCGGCTCTGTGGCGATTTCGGACCGCAGTGGTGCCCTGACTTATGTCAGTGTCCATGGTGCGCCCCTGGAGTTCCCTGATGACCTCCTCCGGCGTTACTTCGGGGGTTTTGGTACTGTTGTCAGCGTGCGGGTGAACACGCTCTCCTCGGGGCGGTATGCTGGGAGGCGTACAAACATTCGCACGTTGGGGATGCGCCTGCGGTCGGATATACCTTCTTCTGTCCGGCTTATGGGGTACTACGTCCGGGTGTATTATGGCCGGCAGCCTCGTACCTGTTTCCGGTGTGGCCTGTTGGGGCATCAGGCTGCCGGGTGCTCTGAGGCCCCTGCTGCTCCTGTCAACTTGTTCCGCGACGAGGATTTCCCGCCGCTCCCTCTGGAGGCAGTCTCCGGTGATGTTGATGAGGTGGTGCGCGTCCCGTCTGCTGCTGCAGCTTCCCGGCGGCGCCTGCCGTTCCTCCGGTTGTTGCCGTCCCTCCTCCGGTTGTTGCCGTCCCTCCTCCGGTTGTTGCCGTCCCTCCTCCGGCTGTTGCCGTCCCTCCTCCGGTTGTTGCCGTCCCTCCTCCGGTTGTTGCCGTCCCTCCTCCGGTTGTTGCCGTCCCTCCTCCGGTTGTTGCCGTCCCTCCTCCGGTTCTTGAGGTACCGTCGGTTGGTCTGCCTGATCCTGTCGCTGTCCCAGCTGCTCCCGTGGCCCTCCCTGGAGCTCCCTGTGTGACGTCACTGTCTTCTCCCTCGTCTTCTGATGCTGCGCCTGGCCCTGTGTCCGTGACTCGGGTCCCGGATGTGCTGGGTGCTGGGGTGGCTGCGGAGCCTCCTGCTGTGTGTGGCCCGGTTCCCCCTGTGGTAGAGGCTGCTGCCGTCCTGGCATCGGTTCCTTCGGCTCGTGGTACCCGTGTTTCTGGGTCACTTACCGGCTGTGACGATATCCGGCCGGTGCTCAAACGTTCCCGGCGTTCGTCTTCTTCCTGGGCCGACGTTGGTGACTTCAGTGACTGTGGGGCTTCAGATGTTGACAGTGTGGATACGGATGCGTCGATGTCTCCGCGGTTCGTGGTGGCGGAGGTCCATGTGCCTGCCGGTGCTGGTGCCTGTGTCTCGGACGTGCCTTCGGTTCCTTCTCCGCCGGGGGACTCTCCACAGTGGGGGGTGGTGGCTCCCGCTGCCAGGGATGGTGTGGACTCTGGTGCTGGGCGTGGCCTGGTGGTGACGTCCGGGTTCCCTGCTGTCGTCTGGTGGTGTGCCCGGGGCCACGGGTACCCCTGTGGTGCGGGTGCGCGTTGGGGCCCTGGGGGACGTGTTGCTGGCGTCTGTGATGCCACCGGGTCACTGGTCGAAGATTGCCGAGTTACTGCTGTCTGACGGACCGGAGTGTTTTCGTGGGGGGCAAGTTCCCTTCCTGTGGGGGCGAGTGGCGACTTCTCGCCTCATGAGTACTACCATCTGGGTCCCCAGTTTGCAGGTGTTTGTTGCCCCGGTTCCAGATGTTATGGCGTCACCGGTGGATGGACGAGACCCTTGTCAATGGGTGCTCTGGGAAGCGTTCAATGTAAGATTCCCGCGGGCCAAGTTCCCGGGCAAGTTTGTGCTCTGATTTCTTGTGTGTTTGCTCTATGACGTGCTGTGTGCCCTTCTGGCTGTTTGTTTGCCCTGTTCTATTATGTGCTTCTGCCTCTCCCTTTGTGCGTAGCTTTGCCGTGTGGCATATTAGTTTCTAGTGCTTGGCGTCACTCGTTTCGCGTTTTGGCTTGGCGTTTCGCCTCTTCTGGCTTTTCTGCGATTCACCCTTCACGGGTACGCCGGGGCGCATCCGATCCCACGATCGTCGTCGCCCCTAACTCAACAACAACAACATATATACAGCTTAAACCACGTGGTCTCTCTTCCTTCCAGTCATCTGTAGATATAAACCTACAATTCCTGTATAACAGGCTATGTGTTTTGTTTACATATATGTGTGTGTGTGCGTAACTACCTAAATGTACTTACATGACGAGAGCTTCGCTCGTGGTGTCCCGTCTGGATTAATATTACAATAAATGTATAACTTGAGAATAATTTCTGTTTAGGACAAAGGTTCATTTCCCTGTTTGTCAGTAGGCTATCACTGAAACCGTAATATGCTTTCGGACCATCGCAAATACTTATATAACTACCGAGGTGGTCTGAGAGGGCGGTTCGTGTATGCTTCCCAGTGTGTACGTGTGGGCGTACATATGTGCGGACGTACGTACGTGCGGGTATACGTATGTGCGGGCGTACATATGTGCTGGAATGCGTCTATTACGCCCGAGTGTTTATTGATGAACACTCATGGGTTTGGCGGTGCTATGAGTCCATGGGCGGCATGAGTATGTGGGCGGCATGAGTATGTGGGCGGCATGAGTGTGTTGGCCAAATATGAGTGTGTGTGTATGTGTACCTCACGTGTGTCATGAGGCATAGGAGCGTGGGTGACAGGCTCGCAGACTGCACATGTGCCTGTGCAGCATACTCATATGTGAAGCATAGACGTGAGGGCAGCATACATGAGGGCTTCATACACACGTCACACACACACCTGCTAGCGGCATACAAGTGTGTGTGAGGCACTCAGATGTAGGGGGGGGGGGAGGTGAGTGCCACTGGCCTCAGATGGCAGATGAGGAGTTATGAGGAAAGGGCAGATGTGTGGGGGGGGGGTCCTGGAGTGAAGAGGCAGGTGGATGAGGATGAAAGTGTAGGTGGATGAGGGGGAAGGGGAGGGGGTGAGGGGAAACTACTGTGGACCCTCTCACCTGCTGACATTTCACACCAACCTCCACCCACTCACTCACCCTTCTCACAGTCCATTCACTCTCACTCACCCTCTCTTACAGTCCAATCACTCTCACTCACCCTCTCTCACAGTCACTCACTCTCACCCTCACAGTTCACTCACTCTCACCCTCACAGTTCACTCACTCTCACTCACCCCCCAAAACCACATATTTCTAAACACCCAGTCTCATATGTACCAATATCACATGCCACACCCGTCATCTCACACATCATCGTCATTTCCCCCCCCCCCCCTAGTATCTGTGGTCCTCCACACCTACATGGTCTCCCACACCTGCACCAACACCCACACCTGTGTCTCCTCCCACACCTGGGTGACCCACACTAACCTGAGACAAAGCCTTTAACAGCCGAGTGGTGAGACAGTCGGTTGACACAGGGGACACAGGGGACACAGGTGGAAACTGAGTGCCCAAATGAGCCACAGAGATATTTGAAAGAACTTGTTTAGTGTCAGAGTGGTTGACAAATGGAATGCATTAGGAGGTGATGTGGTGGAGGCTGACTCCATACACAGTTTCAAGTGTAGATATGATAGAGCCCAATAGGCTCAGGAATCTGTATACCTGTTGATTGACGGTTGAGAGGCGGGACCAAAGAGCCAGAGCTCAACCCCCGCAAACACAACTAGGTGAGTACAACTAGGTGAGTACACACACACACACACACACACACACACACACACACACACACACATGTCAGTTAGCCTAAATTCTCCAATATTCATCCATAACACTGCCTCACGGGACTGCAACCTTATCAAACAAAGCTGTCTGGTATTTCTAACTGTCAACACAAATTAACAACTTAGTCGGATAGAACAAGTTCCTAATCCGGATAGATCTGCGTTCGAGCCTGTCGGAACGGTTGCAAGTACAGGGCACAGATTTCTCTGTGTGTCCCCTCCTGTAGGAGCATCAGTTTCGATAGATTCTCTGGATAGCCGAAGATTGATTGACCGACTCCTTGGAATGTGGGGAAGGGTTGAAGTCCGGGGGGCCACGGATGGATACCTGGATCCACTGACCTCGGGCAGGTCTTTCAATCCACCTGGATTTCAGGTGGGGAGAAGGGAGGCAATTTGGGTCGACACAAATAGCTTCCTGGACCCAAAACCCCTTGGATACACGGACACGGACACTCACACGGACACGCACACGGACACTCATGGACTCTGACACGAACCGAAGGTTCGTGTCAGATAATAAGAAGGGAGTTGATAATATAATAAGGTTGTATAATAATAATATAATATATAATAATAATAATAATAATATAATATAATATATAATAATAATAATAATAATATAATAATATAATATATAATAATAATAATAATATAATAATAATATAATAATATAAATAATATAATAACATAATTAGGTTAGGTCGGTTGGTTGGTTAGGTCGGTTGGTTGGTTAGGTCGGTTGGTTGGTTAGGTCGGTTGGTTGGTTGGTTAGGTCGGTTGGTTGGGTTAGGTCGGTTGGTTGGGTTAGGTCGGTTGGTTGGGTTAGGTCGGTTGGTTGGGTTGGTTGGTTAGGTTGGTTGGTTAGGTTGGTTGGTTGGTTAGGTTGGTTGGTTGGTTAGGTTGGTTGGTTGGTTAGGTTAGGTTGGTTAGGTTGGTTGGTTGGTTGGTTAGGTTGGTTGGTTAGGTTAGGTTGGTTGGTTAGGTTAGATAGCTTAGGTTGGTTAGGTTGGTTGGTTAGGTTGGTTGGTTAGTTAGGTTCGTTTGTTAGGTTGGTTAGGTTAGGTTGGTTGGTTAGGTTAGATAGCTTAGGTTGGTTAGGTTGGTTGGTTAGGTTGGTTGGTTAGTTAGGTTCGTTTGTTAGGTTGGTTAGGTTAGGTTGGTTGGTTAGGTTGGTTGGTTAGTTAGGTTCGTTTGTTAGGTTAGTTGGTTAGGTTGGTTACGTTGGTTAGGTTGGTTGGTTAGGTTAGATAGCTTATGTTGGTTAGGTTGGTTGGTTGGTTAGGTTCCTTGGTTAGGTTGGTTGGTTGGTTAGGTTAGTTGGTTAGGTTAGGTTGGTTGGTTAGGTCGGTTGGTTGGTTAGGTTGGTTGGTTAGGTTGGTTGGTTGGTTAGGTTGGTTGGTTGGTTAGGTTAGGTTGGTTGGTTAGGTTGGTTGGTTAGGTTAAGGTTGGTTGGTTAGGTTAAGGTTGGTTGGTTAGGTTAAGGTTGGTTGGTTAGGTTGGTTGGTTAGGTTAGGTTGGTTGGTTAGGTTAAGGTTGGTTGGTTAGGTTAAGGTTGGTTGGTTAGGTTGGTTGGTTAGGTTAGGTTGGTTGGTTAGGTTGGTTGGTTAGGTTAAGGTTGGTTGGTTAGGTTAGGTTGGTTGGTTAGGTTGGTTGGTTAGGTTAGGTTGGTTGGTTAGGTTGCTTGGTTAGGTTGGTTGGTTGGTTAGGTTGGTTGGTTAGGTTAGGTTGGTTGGTTAGGTTGGTTGGTTAGGTTAAGGTTGGTTGGTTAGGTTAGGTTGGTTGGTTAGGTTGGTTGGTTAGGTTAGGTTGGTTGGTTAGGTTGCTTGGTTTGGTTGGTTGGTTAGGTTGGTTGGTTAGGTTGGTTGGTTGGTTAGGTTGGTTGGTTAGGTTGGTTGGTTGGTTAGGTTGGTTGGTTAGGTTAGGTTGCTCAGGTTAGGTTGCTCAGGTTAGGTTGGTTGGTTAGGTTGGTTGGTTAGGTTGGTTGGTTAGGTTAGGTTGGTTGGTTAGGGTGGTTGGTTAGGTTGGTTGGTTAGGTTGGTTGGTTAGGTTGGTTGGTTAGGTTAGGTTGGTTAGGTTAAGGTTGGTTGGTTAGGTTAAGGTTGGTTAGGTTAAGGTTGGTTGGTTAGGTTAAGGTTGGTTGGTTAGGTTGGTTGGTTAGGTTGGTTGGTTAGGTTAGGTTGGTTGGTTAGGTTGGTTGGTTAGGTTAGTTGGTTGGTTAGGTTAGGTTGGTTAGGTTAGGTTGGTTGGTTAGGATGGTTGGTTAGGTTAGGTTGCTCAGGCTAGGTTGCTCAGGTTAGGTTGCTCAGGTTAGGTTGCTCAGGTTAGGTTACATTGCTTAGGTTGGTTGGTTACGTTGGTTAGGTTAGGTTGCTCAGGTTAGGTTACATTGCTTAGGTTGGTTGGTTACGTTGGTTAGGTTAGGTTGCTCAGGTTAGGTTACATTGCTTAGGTTGGTTGGTTAGGTTGGTTGGTTGGTTAGGTTGGTTGGTTAGGTTGCTTGGTTAGGTTAGATAGCTTAGGTTGGTTGGTTAGGTTAGATAGCTTAGGTTGGTTGGTTAGGTTAGGTTGCTTAGGTTGGTTGGTTAGGTTGGTTACGTTGGTTAGGTTGGTTGGTTAGGTTAGATAGCTTACGTTGGTTAGGTTGGTTGGTTAGGTTCCTTGGTTAGGTTGCTGGTTAGGTTGGTTGGATAGGTTAGATAGCTTACGTTGGTTAGGTTGGTTGGTTAGGTTCCTTGGTTAGGTTGCTGGTTAGGTTGGTTGGATAGGTTGGTTAGATAGCTTAGGTTGGTTGGTTAGGTTAGATAGCTTAGGTTGGTTGGTTAGGTTGGTTGGTTACGTTGGTTGGTTAGGTTGGTTGATTAGGTTACTTGGTTAGGTTAGATAGCTGAAGTTGGTTGATTAGGTTAGTTGGTTAGGTTAGTTGGTTAGGTTAGATTGCTTAGGTTGGTTAGGTTGGTTGGTTGGCTAGGTTGGTTGGTTAGGTTAGTTGGTTAGGTTAGATTGCTTAGGTTGGTTGGTTAGGTTAGGTTGGGTTGGTTAGGTTAGATTGCTTTGGTTGGTTAGGTTGGTTGGTTGGTTAGGTTAGTTGGTTAGGTTAGTTGGTTAGGTTAGATTGCTTAGGTTGGTTAGGTTGGTTGGTTGGTTGGTTAGGTTGGTTGGTTAGGTTAGATTGCTTAGGTTGGTTGGTTAGGTTAGGTTGGGTTGGTTGGTTGGTTAGGTTAGGTTGGGTTGGTTGGTTAGGTTAGGTTAGGTTAGGTTGGTTGGTTAGGTTAGATAGCTTAGGTTGGTTAGGTTGGTTGGTTAGGTTGGTTGATTAGTTAGGTTCGTTTGTTAGGTTGGTTAGGTTAGGTTGGTTGGTTAGGTTGGTTGGTTAGTTAGGTTCGTTTGTTAGGTTAGTTGGTTAGGTTGGTTACGTTGGTTAGGTTGGTTGGTTAGGTTAGTTAGGTTGGTTGGTTAGGTTAGATAGCTTAGGTTGGTTTGGTTGGTTGGTTGGTTAGATTCCTTGGTTAGGTTGGTTGGTTAGGTTGGTTACGTTGGTTAGGTTGGTTGGTTAGGTTAGTTCGGTTGGTTGGTTAGGTTAGATAGCTTAGGTTGGTTAGGTTGGTTGGTTGGTTAGGTTCCTTGTTTAGGTTGGTTGGTTAGGTTGCTTGGTTAGATTAGATAGCTTAGGTTGGTTGGTTAGGTTAGTTACGTTGGTTGGTTAGGTTGGTTGGTTGGTTAGGTTGGTTGGTTAGGTTGGTTGGTTGGTTAGGTTGGTTGGTTAGGTTAGGTTGCTTAGGTTGGTTGCTTAGGTTGGTTACGTTGGTACTAACCAACTTAAGTTGGTTAGTACCATTGTTGTTAGCAGTGTTAGTAGTTGGTTAGTATCACTAACCAACTTAAGTTGGTTACGTTATTACATTGGTTAGGTTGGTTGGTCACGTTGGTTAGGATGGTTGGTTACGTTGGTTAGGTTGGTTGGTTACGTTGGTTGGTTGGTTACGTTGGTTAGGTTGGTTGGTTTGTTAGGTTGGTTTGTTAGGTTGGTTGGTTAGGTTGGTTTGTTAGGTTGGTTGGTTAGGTTGGTTTGTTAGGTTAGGTTGGTTAGGTTAGGTTAGGTTAGGTTAGGTTAGGTTAGGTTGGTTCGTTAGGTTGGTTGGTTAGGTTGGTTGGTTAGGTTTGGTTGGTTGGTTAGGTTGGTTTGTTAGGTTAGGTTGGTTTGTTAGGTTAGGTTGGTTAGGTTGGTTTGTTAGGTTGGTTGGTTAGGTTAGGTTGGTTGGTTAGGTTGGTTTGTTAGGTTAGGTTGGTTAGGTTAGGTTGCTTAGGTTGGTTGCTTAGGTTGGTTGCTTAGGTTGGTTGCTTAGGTTGGTTGGTTAGGTTATATAGCTTAGGTTGGTTGGTTAGGTTAGATAGCTTAGGTTGGTTGGTTGGTTTGTTAGGTTGGTTAGGTTAGGTTAGGTTAGGTTAGGTTAGGTTAGGTTGGTTGGTTGGTTAGGTTGGTTGGTTGGTTAGGTTAGGTTGCTGAGGTTGGTTGCTTAGGTTGGTTACATTGGTTAGGTTGGTTGGTTACGTTGGTTAGGTTGGTTGGTTACATTGGTTAGGTTGGTTGGTTACGTTGGTTAGGTTGGTTGGTTAGGTTGGTTGGTTAGGTTGGTTGATTAGGTTGGTTGGTTACGTTGGTTGATTAGGTTGGTTGGTTACGTTGGTTGATTAGGTTGGTTGGTTACGTTGGTTGATTAGGTTGGTTGGTTAGGTTCCTTGGTTAGGTTAGATAGGCTACCAACAATTACAGCCCTTTTTCTATTTCTATTTCTACAAACCTAGCCTAAACTAACCTAACTTAACCTGCAAACCTAGCCTATTTCCTAGTCAAAACAAACATAACCTAATCTAAGCTAACCTAACCTAACCTAACGTAACTAACTCCTGGATACCTATTTACTGTTAGGTGAATAGATGTATTCGGTGATAGGAAACGCTACCTACAGTTACAGCCCTTCTTCTTTTTCTATTTCTACAAACCTAGCCTATTTCCTAGCCTAAACTAACCTAACCTTAGGTAATCTAACTAACTCCTGGATACCTATTTACTGCTACGTGAACAGAGAAGACACGCTACCAACAATTACTGCCCTATTTCTATTTCAACAAAAATAGCCTATTTCTTAGCCTAAACTAATCTAACCTAATTAAACCTAACATAACCTAATCTAACCTTACCTATATATATACTTCACTACTCACTATCATCATCACTACCACACTACTCACTAACATCATCACTACCTCACTACTCACCATCATCATCACTACCTCTCTACTCACCATCATCATCACTACCTCTCTACTCACCATCATCATTACCTCACTACTCACCATCATCATCACTACCTCACCATCATCATCACTACCTCACCATCATCATCACTACCTCTCTACTCACCATCATCATCACTACCTCTCTACTCACTATAACATCATCACTACCTCTCTACTCACCATCATCATCACTACCACACTACTCACTAACATCATCACTACCTCACTACTCACCATCATCATCACTACTTCTCTACTCACCATCATCATCACTACCTCACTACTCACCATCATCATCACTACCACAATACTCACTAACATCATCACTACCTCACTACTCACCATCATCATCACTACCTCTCTACTCACCATCATCATCACTACCTCACTACTCACAATCATCATCACTACCACAATACTCACTAACATCATCACTACCTCACTACTCACCATCATCATCACTACCTCTCTACTCACCATCATCACTACCTCACTACTCACCATCATCATCACTACAACAATACTCACTAACATCATCACTACCTCACTACTCACCATCATCATCACTACCACAATACTCACTAACATCATCGCTACCTCACTACTCACCATCATCATCACGAACACACTACTCACTAACATCATCACTACCTCACTACTCACCATCATCATCACTACCTCTCTACTCACCATCATCATCACTACCTCTCTAATCACCATCATCATTACCTCACTACTCACCATCATCATCACTACCTCACCATCATCATCACTACCTCTCTACTCACCATCATCATCACTACCTCTCTACTCACTAACATCATCACTACCACACAACTCGCCATCATCATCATTACCTCACTACTCACCATCATCATCACTACCTCTCTACTCACCATCATCATCACTACCTCTCTACTCACTAACATCATCACTACCACACTACTCGCCATCGTCATCATTACCTCACTACTCACCATCATCAACATTACCTCACTACTCACCATCACTACCACACTACTCACCATCATCACTACCTCACTACTCACCATCATCATCACTACTTCTCTACTCACCACCATCACTACCACACTACTCACCATCATCACTACCTCACTACTCACCATCATCATCACTACTTCTCTACTCACCACCATCATCATTTCCTCACTACTCACTAACATCATCACTTCCTCACTACTCACCATCATCATCATCATCACTACTCACCATTATCACTACCCACCATCATCACTACCACACTACTCATAAACATCATCACTACAACACTACTCACCATCATCACTACCACACTACTCACTATCATCACTACCACACTACTCGGTGAGTAGTGTGGTAGTGATAGTGAGTAGTGATGATGGTGAGTAGTGAGGTAGTGATGATGATGGTGAGTAGTGTGGTAGTGATGATGATGGTGAGTAGTGTGGTAGTGATGATGATAGTGAATAGTGTGGTAGTGATGATGATAGTGAGTAGTGAGGTAGTGATGATGATGGTGAAGTGTGGTAGTGATGATGATGGTGAGTAGTGTGGTAGTGATGATGATGGTGAGTAGTGAGGTAGTGATTATGATGGTGAGTAGTGTGGTAGTGATGATGATGGTGAGTAGTGAGGTAGTGATGATGATGGTGAGTAGTGTGGTAGTGATGATGATAGTGAAGTGTGGTAGTGATGATGATGGTGAATAGTGTGGTAGTGATGATGATAGTGAGTAGTGAGGTAGTGATGATGATGGTGAGAAGTGATGATAGTGAGAAGTGTGGTAGTGATGATGGTGAGTAGTGAGGTAGTGATGATAGTGAGTAGTGAGGTAGTGATGATGATGGTGAGTAGTGAGGTAGTGATGATGATGGTGAGTAGTGTGGTAGTGATGATGATGGTGAGTAGTGTGGTAGTGATGATGATAGTGATGTAGTGATGATGATGGTGAGTAGTGAGGTAAAGATGATGATAGTGAGTAGTGTGGTAGTGATGATGATAGTGAATAGTGTGGTAGTGATGATGATAGTGAGTAGTATAGTAGTGATGATGGTGAATAGTGTGGTAGTGATGATGATGGTGAGAAGTGATAGAAGTGATGATAGTGAGTAGTGATGATGATAGTGAATAGTGTGGTAGTGATGATGATGGTGAGTAGTGTGGTAGTTATTATGATAGTGAGGTAGTGATGGTGATAGTGAGGTAGTGATGATGATAGTGAATAGTGTAGTAGTGATGATGATGGTGAGTAGTGTGGTAGTGATAATGATAGTGAATAGTGTGGTAGTGATGATGATGGTGAGTAGTGATGATGATAGTGAGTAGTGAGGTAGTGATGATGGTGAGTAGTGATGATGATAGTGAGTAGTGAGGTAGTGATGATGATGGTGAATAGTGAGGTAGTGATGATGATGGTGAGGTAGTGATGATGATGGTGAGGTAGTGATGATGGTGAGGTAGTGATGATGATGGTGAGGTAGTGATGATGGTTAAGAGTAGTGTGGTAGTGATGATGATGGTGAGGTAGTGATGATGGTTAAGAGTAGTGTGGTAGTGATGATGGTGAGTAGTGTGGTAGTGATGATGTTTATGATTAGTGTGGTAGTGATGATGTTTATGATTAGTGTGGTAGTGATGATGGTGAGTAGTGTGGTAGTGATGATGTTTATGAGTAGTGTGGTAGTGATGATGGTGAGTAGTGATGATGGTGAGTAGTGATGATGATAGTGAGTAGTGAGGAAGTGATGATGTTAGTGAGTAGTGAGGTAGTGATGATGGTGAGTAGTGTGGTAGTGATGGTGAGTAGTGAGGTAGTGATGATGGTGAGTAGTGTGGTAGTGATGGTGAGTAGTGAGGTAATGATGATGATGATGATAGTGAGGTAGTGATGATGATGGTTAGTAGTGAGGTAATGATGATGATGGTGAGTAGAAAGGTAGTGATGATGATGGTGAGTAGAGAGGTAGTGATGATGATGGTGAGGTAGTGATGATGATGGTGAGTAGTGAGGTAATGATGATGGTGAGTAGAGAGGTAGTGATGATGATGGTGAGTAGAGAGGTAGTGATGATGATGGTGAGTAGTGAGGAAGTGATGATGTTAGTGAGGTAGTGATGATGGTGAGTAGTGTGGTAGTGATGGTGAGTAGTGAGGTAATGATGATGATGGTGAGTAGTGTGGTAGTGATGATGGTGAGTAGTGTGGTAGTGATGGTGAGTGGTGAGGTAATGATGATGATGGTGAGTAGTGAGGTAGTGATGATGTTAGTGAGTATTGTGGTAGTGATGATGATGGTGAGTAGTGAGGTAGTGATGATGTTAGTGAGTAGTGTGGTAGTGATGATGATAGTGAGTAGTGAAGTATATATATAGGTAAGGTTAGATTAGGTTAGGTTAGGTTTAATTAGGTTAGATTAGTTTAGGCTAAGAAATAGGCTATTTTTGTTGAAATTGAAATAGGGCAGTAATTGTTGGTAGCGTGTCTTCTCTGTTCACGTAGCAGTAAATAGGTATCCAGGAGTTAGTTAGATTACCTTAGGTTAGGTTAGTTTAGGCTAGGAAATAGGCTAGGTTTGTAGAAATAGAAAAAGAAGAAGGGCTGTAATTGTAGGTAGCGTTTCCTATCACCGAATACATCTATTCACCTAACAGTAAATAGGTATCCAGGAGTTAGTTACGTTAGGTTAGGTTAGGTTAGCTTAGATTAGGATATGTTTGTTTTGACTAGGAAATAGGCTAGGTTTGCAGGTTAAGTTAGGTTAGTTTAGGCTAGGTTTGTAGAAATACCTGCCAGACCCCCCACACCAGCCAGACCCCCCACACCAGCCAGACCTCCCACACCAGCCAGACCTCCCACACCAGCCAGACCTCCCACACCAGCCAGACCCCCCACACCAGCCAGACCAGCAAGTACAGCCACAACAGCAACTGTACCAACAAGTACAGCCACAACAGCAACTGTACCAACAAGTACAGCCACAACAGCAACTGTACCAACAAGTACAGCCACAACAGCAACTGTACCAGCAAACAAAGTCACAACAGCAACTGTACCAGCAAACACAGCCACAACAGCATCTGTACCAGCAAACACAGTCACAACAGCATCTGTACCAGCAAACACAGTCACAACAGCAACTGTACCAACAAGTACAGCCACAACAGCAACTGTACAAACAAGTACAGCCACAACAGCAACTGTACCAACAAGTACAGCCACAACAGCAACTGTACCAACAAGTACAGCCACAACAGCAACTGTACCAACAAGTACAGCCACAACAGCAACTGTACCAACAAGTACAGCCACAACAGCAACTGTACCAGCAAACACAGCCACAACAGCAACTGTACCAGCAAACACAGCCACAACAGCAACTGTACCAGCAAACACAGTCACAACAGCAACTGTACCAGCAAACACTGCCACAACAGCAACTGTACCAGCAAACACAGCCACAACAGCATCTGTACCAGCAAACACAGTCACAACAGCAACTGTACCAGCAAACACAGCCACAACAGCAACTGTACCAGCAAACACAGTCACAACAGCAACTGTACCAGCAAACACAGTCACAACAGCATCTGTACCAGCAAACACAGCCACAACAGCAACTGTACCAGCAAACACAGCCACAACAGCATCTGTACCAGCAAACACAGCCACAACAGCATCTGTACCAGCAAACACAGCCACAACAGCAACTGTACCAGCAAACACAGCCACAACAGCAACTGTACCAGCAAACACAGCCACAACAGCAACTGTACCAGCAAACACTGCCACAACAGCAACTGTACCAGCAAACACAGCCACAACAGCAACTGTACCAGCAAACACAGTCACAACAGCATCTGTACCAACAAACACAGCCACAAGAGCATCTGTACCAGCAAACACAGCCACAACAATAACAACAGCTGTACCAACAAACACAGCCACAAGAGCATCTGCACCAGCAAACACAGCCACAACAATAACAACAGCTGTACCAACAAACACAGCCACCACCACAACAACACCTGTAACAACAACACTTGTAACAACAAATGCCTACCTTAGTTAGTTAGTAGTATGACTAGCCTAGTTAGTAATATGCCGACCATCTTGGCTTTAGACACTTGAGTTATCCTGGGTGTGGCATGCCTGCCTCGACCATTCTCACTCTGTTTACTCTTGTTCTTAAGAGGTCTTAGTCATCATTACGTCTCTGCTGAGTTGTTTACTAAGCTATTTCTGTTGATACATATACATACACACACACACACACACACACACACACACACACACACACACACACACAAACATATATATATATACATTATATATATATATATATATATATATATATACATTATATATATATATATATATATATATATATATATATATATATATATATATATATATATATATTATTAAATATGACCGAAAAAGTAAGATTAATAATTCTAACCTGTTGCATAAGCAACAGGTCTCCATTAAGGAACATATAATCTCTTCCCACAACCAAACCATCGCCAGAGAAATCCTAGTAAACAACACAGAAATCATCGATAGATACAGCGATAGCAGGCGGCTTGACGTTTGCGAGGCACTACACATCAAGAAGTCAACACCAGCAATCAACAGCCAATTATTGCACAACTATATTCTACCCACCTCAAGACTCCGCTCCAATATAGAAGCATCAAGAAATATGGACCAATAGGCTTTCTACAAACACTTCTATTCAATACCCATTGTTTCGTGTTCTGTCTTGTGTTGATGAAATTAATACCCTATTAATGCCACCTCTTGTTCTGTCTTGTGTTGATGAAATTAATACCCTATTAATGCCACCTCTTGTTCTGTCTTGTGTTAATGCCACATCACCCCTTCCACCTCACTCAAATGTAGATATAAAATCGGAGATGCGTAAGTTCTATTCAGTTGTGTATTTGTGAACTAAAGTCTTTGAAAATGTAATAAGTTTTACGAAACGCGCTCGTGTCGCGTCAGACTAGAAATAAAAATGAATTTTGGAGAATTGATTTTTGATTTACCTCCAACAGTGAAAAGAAATGTACGAAAGATTGAGAAAATTCGTGTTAAAATTATTAATCTTACTTTTTCGGTCATATTTAATAATTTATGTCTACAGGAAAGACTGCTACCAAAATATACTAATATATATATATATATATATATATATATATATATATATATATATATATATATATATATATATATATATATATATTTATATTATCCTGGAGTTTGGGTTGTCAACCCAAACGACCAAAATTAATGTGGTATTTACCCTCGATATAAACAAAATAAAAAAATACAAAAATTACAAAATAACATTACAATAATTGGTCGAGTCTTAACTGTTGTAGTTGATGAAGCCAGGACCGGCGTGTCGAGTACCAGGCTTCTTTCTAGAGGAGTTATAATGGGTTACTTACAGCGGCTGATGTGCACACCATTCACCAGCCTGGAATGTAACCTCGCATTAGCACTCTTTGATAATAATACAAATGTGTGCCGTAATTAGGTACTGCCACTTTTATTATAAGCTTCGGCCTAGCTTATTTATCACTAAGTATATATATATATATATATATATATATATATATATATATATATATATATATATATATATATATATATATATATATATATATATATATATATATATATATATATAGATATACACAAATTTAAATAGCTTAAATTTTATATTTTGATTACTTTGGGCTCGACAGCCCTCGTCTTAACTACTTTCATTGTTTTTTAGGGGGTTAGTGTTTTTGGTAAGAATTAAATAGGATTCCAAAAAGCTAAACTGTGACTATTTAAGATTTATGTGGTGTAAACATTAGGATTTATGTGGTGTACACATTAGGATTTATGTGGTGTACACATTAGGATTTGTGGTGTACACATTAGGATTTATGTGGAGTAAACATTAGGATTTATGTGGTGTAAACATTAGGATTTATGTGGTGTACACATTAGGATTTATGTGGTGTACACATTAGGATTTATGTGGTGTAAACATTAGGATTTATGTGGTGTAAACATTAGGATTTATGTGGTGTAAACATTAGGATTTATGTGGTGTAAACATTAGGATTTATGTAGTATAAACATTAGGATTTATGTGGTGTAAACATTAGGATTTATGTGGTGTAAACATTAGGATTTATGTGGTGTAAACATTAGGATTTATGTGGTGTAGACATTAGGATTTATGTGGTGTAAACATTAGGATTTATGTGGTGTAAACATTAGCATTTATGTGGTGTAAACATTAGGATTTATGTGGTGTAAACATTAGCATTTATGTGGTGTAAACATTAGGATTTATGTGGTGTAAACATTAGGATTTATGTGGTGTAAACATTAGCATTTATGTGGTGTAAACATTAGGATTTATGTGGTGTAAACATTAGGATTTATGTGGTGTAAACATTAGCATTTATGTGATGTAAACATTAGGATTTATGTGGTGTAAACATTAGGATTTATGTGGTGTAAACATTAGGATTTATGTGGTGTAAACATTAGGATTTATGTGGTGTAAACAGAGACGGGACTGGTGGCGACAGTGAAGGCGTCAGTATAGGCTTGATGCATTGCGTTTATGCTTTTTGTTGTCACTGCTTCTCCTCTTCTCTATTATTATAAACAATCCTACACCTTAATAACAATAACGAGGCACAAGCAGTTGTTACAAAATTAATATTAATAGTTTCTGGCTTATAAACTTCCGTTTAAGCACAAGGGACGTCTTCGCTTGGCAATGTTTACAATCTCTCTGGCTAGCGTCGTCTCCCCCGGTGTTCGTGAGACAAGTAGCCGTCTACACCTCTGGCTAGCGTCGTCTCCCCCGGTGTTCGTGAGACAAGTAGCCGTCTACACCTCTGGCTAGCGTCGTCTCCCCCGGTGTTCGTGAGACAAGTAGCCGTCTACACCTCTGGCTAGCGTCGTCTCCCCCGGTGTTCGTGAGACAAGTAGCCGTCTACACCTCTGGCTAGCGTCGTCTCCCCCGATGTTCGTGAGACAAGTAGCCGTCTACACCTCTGGCTAGCGTCGTCTTCCCCGGTGTTCGTGAGACAAGTAGCCGTCTACACCGGATTCACGAAATATTTATATTTTCGACACGCTATTCTTAATTTTTATAGATAATATTTAGCGGTGTGCAGTTATTATTCCTTTCTTTAGGATCATGTTGTCTTTCTTGAATAGTGGTTATATCTTAGTGTTCTTATGAGAATGTGGATTTTCTCATGTTTGGATTCAGACGCCTATAGTGTCGAAAACGGCTCGGATTGCAGTTGTTGTTGTTGTTGTTAGAGGAGGAAGCCTCGTGGATCTGTTCTATATATACAGCTTAGGTCGACTGCTAGCAGCCGTGGAGTGAGGACGTTTACCGACCCTCCGTGGCTGTTGGAGTTGTTTACTGTTTTGGTCGCCAGGTGTTGTGGGCGTCTCTGCCCTACCAGTTTTGTTGCCTGCCTGGCTGCGTTGACGTGGCAGTTCTGACATGGGGGCCATCTTCCTCCTGTTCAGCGTGTGAACTCCGTGGGCCTGGAGTTCACTTGTAAGGCTGGTTATCCGACCATCGAGATGGTGATGTGTGACATGCTTCGTGTCCCGGTGGAAGCTGTTTACGGTGTGGAGCTAGTTACGGGCGTGGGGGAGGACGAGTACCGGGACTTCCTCCGTCGGTACGGGGGGCGTACGTTGCCGTTGCCAGACGATGCCGGCTCTGTGGCGATTTCGGACCGCAGTGGTGCCCTGACTTATGTCAGTGTCCATGGTGCGCCCCTGGAGTTCCCTGATGACCTCCTCCGGCGTTACTTCGGGGGTTTTGGTACTGTTGTCAGCGTGCGGGTGAACACGCTCTCCTCGGGGCGGTATGCTGGGAGGCGTACAAACATTCGCACGTTGGGGATGCGCCTGCGGTCGGATATACCTTCTTCTGTCCGGCTTATGGGGTACTACGTCCGGGTGTATTATGGCCGGCAGCCTCGTACCTGTTTCCGGTGTGGCCTGTTGGGGCATCAGGCTGCCGGGTGCTCTGAGGCCCCTGCTGCTCCTGTCAACTTGTTCCGCGACGAGGATTTCCCGCCGCTCCCTCTGGAGGCAGTCTCCGGTGATGTTGATGAGGTGGTGCGCGTCCCGTCTGCTGCTGCAGCTTCCCGGCGGCGCCTGCCGTTCCTCCGGTTGTTGCCGTCCCTCCTCCGGTTGTTGCCGTCCCTCCTCCGGTTGTTGCCGTCCCTCCTCCGGTTGTTGCCGTCCCTCCTCCGGCTGTTGCCGTCCCTCCTCCGGTTGTTGCCGTCCCTCCTCCGGCTGTTGCCGTCCCTCCTCCGGTTGTTGCCGTCCCTCCTCCGGTTGTTGCCGTCCCTCCTCCGGTTCTTGAGGTACCGTCGGTTCGTCTGCCTGATCCTGTCGCTGTCCCAGCTGCTCCCGTGGCCCTCCCTGGAGCTCCCTGTGTGACGTCACTGTCTTCTCCCTCGTCTTCTGATGCTGCGCCTGGCCCTGTGTCCGTGACTCGGGTCCCGGATGTGCTGGGTGCTGGGGAGGCTGCGGAGCCTCCTGCTGTGTGTGGCCCGGTTCCCCCTGTGGTAGAGGCTGCTGCCGTCCTGGCATCGGTTCCTTCGGCTCGTGGTACCCGTGTTTCTGGGTCACTTACCGGCTGTGACGATATCCGGCCGGTGCTCAAACGTTCCCGGCGTTCGTCTTCTTCCTGGGCCGACGTTGGTGACTTCAGTGACTGTGGGGCTTCAGATGTTGACAGTGTGGATACGGATGCGTCGATGTCTCCGCGGTTCGTGGTGGCGGAGGTCCATGTGCCTGCCGGTGCTGGTGCCTGTGTAACGGACGTGCCTTCGGTTCCTTCTCCGCCGGGGGACTCTCCACAGTAGGGGGGGGGGTGGCTCCCGCTGCCAGGGATGGTGTGGACTCTGGTGCTGGGCGTGGCCTGGTGGTGACGTTACGGAAGGATGCGTGCCGTCCGGGTTCCCTGCTGTCGTCTGGTGGTGTGCCCGGGGCCACGGGTACCCCTGTGGTGCGGGTGCGCGTTGGGGCCCTGGGGGACGTGTTGCTGGCGTCTGTGATGCCACCGGGTCACTGGTCGAAGATTGCCGAGTTACTGCTGTCTGACGGACCGGAGTGTTTTCGTGGGGGGCAAGTTCCCTTCCTGTGGGGGCGAGTGGCGACTTCTCGCCTCATGAGTACTACCATCTGGGTCCCCAGTTTGCAGGTGTTTGTTGCCCCGGTTCCAGATGTTATGGCGTCACCGGTGGATGGACGAGACCCTTGGCAATGGGTGCTCTGGGAGGCGTTCAATGTAAGATTCCCGCGGGCCAAGTTCCCGGGCAAGTTTGTGCTCTGATTTCTTGTGTGTTTGCTCTATGACGTGCTGTGTGCCCTTCTGGCTGTTTGTTTGCCCTGTTCTATTATGTGCTTCTGCCTCTCCCTTTGTGCGTAGCTTTGCCGTGTGGCATATTAGTTTCTAGTGCTTGGCGTCACTCGTTTCGCGTTTTGGCTTGGCGTTTCGCCTCTTCTGGCTTTTCTGCGATTCACCCTTCACGGGTACGCCGGGGCGCATCCGATCCCACGATCGTCGTCGCCCCTAACTCAACAACAACAACATATATACAGCTTAAACCACGTGGTCTCTCTTCCTTCCAGTCATCTGCAGATATAAACCTACAATTCCTGTATAACAGGCTATGTGTTTTGTTTACATATATGTGTGTGTGTGCGTAACTACCTAAATGTACTTACATGACGAGAGCTTCGCTCGTGGTGTCCCGTCTGGATTTATATTACAATAAATGTATAACTTGAGAATAATTTCTGTTTAGGACAAAGGTTCATTTCCCTGTTTTTCAGTAGGCTATCACTGAAACCGTAATATGCTTTCGGACCATCGCAAATACTTATATAACTACCGAGGTGGTCTGAGAGGGCGGTTCGTGTATGCTTCCCAGTGTGTACGTGTGGGCGTACATATGTGCGGACGTACGTACGTGCGGGTATACGTATGTGCGGGCGTACATATGTGCTGGAATGCGTCTATTACGCCCGAGTGTTTATTGATGAACACTCATGGGTTTGGCGGTGCTATGAGTCCATGGGCGGCATGAGTATGTGGGCGGCATGAGTATGTGGGCGGCATGAGTATGTGGGCGGCATGAGTGTGTTGGCCAAATATGAGTGTGTGTGTATGTGTACCTCACGAGTGTCATGAGGCATAGGAGCGTGGGTGACAGGCTCGCAGACTGCACATGTGCCTGTGCAGCATACTCATATGGGAAGCATAGACGTGAGGGCAGCATACATGAGGGCTTCATACACACGTCACACACACACCTGCTAGCGGCATACAAGTGTGTGTGAGGCACTCAGATGTAGGGGGGGGGGAGGTGAGTGCCACTGGCCTCAGATGGCAGATGAGGAGTTATGAGGAAAGGGCAGATGTGTGGGGGGGGGGTCCTGGAGTGAAGAGGCAGGTGGATGAGGATGAAAGTGTAGGTGGATGAGGGGGAAGGGGAGGGGGTGAGGGGAAACTACTGTGGACCCTCTCACCTGCTGACATTTCACACCAACCTCCACCCACTCACTCACCCTTCTCACAGTCCATTCACTCTCACTCACCCTCTCTTACAGTCCAATCACTCTCACTCACCCTCTCTCACAGTCACTCACTCTCAC
Source organism: Procambarus clarkii (assembly GCF_040958095.1). Taxonomy (NCBI): domain Eukaryota; kingdom Metazoa; phylum Arthropoda; class Malacostraca; order Decapoda; family Cambaridae; genus Procambarus; species Procambarus clarkii. The sequence goes on from NC_091173.1 coordinate 42,461,051, forward strand.
CCTCACAGTTCACTCACTCTCACCCTCACAGTTCACTCACTCTCACTCACCCCCCAAAACCACATATTTCTAAACACCCAGTCTCATATGTACCAATATCACATGCCACACCCGTCATCTCACACATCATCGTCATTTCCCCCCCCCCCTAGTATCTGTGGTCCTCCACACCTACATGGTCTCCCACACCTGCACCAACACCCACACCTGTGTCTCCTCCCACACCTGGGTGACCCACACTAACCTGAGACAAAGCCTTTAACAGCCGAGTGGTGAGACAGTCGGTTGACACAGGGGACACAGGGGACACAGGTGGAAACTGAGTGCCCAAATGAGCCACAGAGATATTTGAAAGAACTTGTTTAGTGTCAGAGTGGTTGACAAATGGAATGCATTAGGAGGTGATGTGGTGGAGGCTGACTCCATACACAGTTTCAAGTGTAGATATGATAGAGCCCAATAGGCTCAGGAATCTGTATACCTGTTGATTGACGGTTGAGAGGCGGGACCAAAGAGCCAGAGCTCAACCCCCGCAAACACAACTAGGTGAATACAACTAGGTGAGTACACACACACACACACACACACACACACACACACACACACACATGTCAGTTAGCCTAAATTCTCCAATATTCATCCATAACACTGCCTCACGGGACTGCAACCTTATCAAACAAAGCTGTCTGGTATTTCTAACTGTCAACACAAATTAACAACTTAACATATCAATCATTGCAACTGTTGATAAATAGACACTAACTAACCTTGCTATGAGATATAAATACAAGTGCCAAATTTGATTCAGAAGGCAACTCCAGCGTGGCCTAGTCGGATAGAACAAGTTCCTAATCCGGATAGATCTGCGTTCGAGCCTGTCGGAACGGTTGCAAGTACAGGGCACAGATTTCTCTGTGTGTCCCCTCCTGTAGGAGCATCAGTTTCGATAGATTCTCTGGATAGCCGAAGATTGATTGACCGACTCCTTGGAATGTGGGGAAGGGTTGAAGTCCGGGGGGCCACGGACGGATACCTGGATCCACTGACCTCGGGCAGGTCTTTCAATCCACCTGGATTTCAGGTGGGGAGAAGGGAGGCAATTTGGGTCGACACAAATAGCTTCCTGGACCCAAAACCCCTTGGATACACGGACACGCACACGGACACTCATGGACTCTGACACGAACCGAAGGTTCGTGTCAGATAATAAGAAGGGAGTTGATAATATAATAAGGTTGTATAATAATAATATAATATATAATAATAATAATAATAATATAATATAATATATAATAATAATAATAATAATATAATAATATAATATATAATAATAATAATATAATAATAATAATATAATAATAATATAATAACATAATTAGGTTGGTTAGGTTGGTTGGTTAGGTTGGTTGGTTGGTTAGGTTGGTTGGTTAGGTTGGTTGGTTAGGTCGGTTGGTTGTTTAGGTCGGTTGGTTGGTTAGGTCGGTTGGTTAGGTTGGTTGGTTAGGTTAGGTTGGTTGGTTAGGTTAGGTTGGTTGGTTAGGTCGGTTGGTTAGGTTGGTTGGTTGGTTAGGTTAGGTTGGTTGGTTAGGTTGGTTGGTTGGTTAGGTTAGGTTGGTTAGGTTGGTTGGTTAGGTCGGTTGGTTAGGTTGGTTAGGTTGGTTGGTTAGGTTAGGTTGGTTGGTTAGGTTGGTTGGTTAGGTTAGGTTGGTTGGTTAGGTTAGGTTGGTTGGTTAGGTCGGTTGGTTAGGTTGGTTGGTTGGTTAGGTTAGGTTGGTTGGTTAGGTTGGTTGGTTAGGTTGGTTGGTTAGGTCGGTTGGTTGGTTAGGTCGGTTGGTTAGGTTGGTTGGTTGGTTAGGTTAGGTTGGTTGGTTAGGTTGGTTGGTTAGGTTAGGTTGGTTGGTTGGTTAGGTTAGGTTGGTTGGTTGGTTGGTTAGGTTAGGTTGGCTGGTTAGGTTGGTTGGTTAGGTTGGTTGGTTAGGTCGGTTGGTTAGTTAGGTCGGTTGGTTAGGTTGGTTGGTTCGTTAGGTTGGTTGGTTAGGTTGGTTGGTTAGGTTAGGTTGGTTGGTTAGGTTAGGTTGGTTGGTTAGGTTAGGTTGGTTGGTTAGGTTGGTTGGTTAGGTTGGTTGGTTAGGTTAATTGGTTAGGTTGGTTGGTTAGGTTGGTTGGTTGGTTAGGTTGGTTAGGTTAGGTTAGGTTGGTTGGTTAGGTTGGTTGGTTAGGTTGGTTGGTTGGTTAGGTTGGTTGGTTGGTTAGGTTAGGTTGGTTGGTTAGGTTAGGTTGGTTGGTTAGGTTGGTTGGTTAGGTTAGGTTGGTTGGTTAGGTTGGTTGGTTAGGTTAGGTTGGTTGGTTAGGTTGGTTGGTTAGGTTAGGTTGGTTGGTTAGGTTAGGTTGGTTGGTTAGGTTGGTTGGTTAGGTTAGGTTGGTTGGTTAGGTTAGGTTGGTTGGTTAGGTTAGGTTGGTTGGTTAGGTTGGTAGGTTAGGTTGGTTGGTTAGGTTGGTTGGTTAGGTTGCTCAGGTTAGGTTGGTTGGTTAGGTTGGTTGGTTGGTTGGTTAGGTTGGTTGGTTGGTTAGGTTGGTTGGTTAGGTTAGGTTGCTCAGGTTAGGTTGCTCAGGTTAGGTTGCTCAGGTTAGGTTGCTCAGGTTAGGTTGCTCAGGTTAGGTTACATTGCTTAGGTTGGTTGGTTACGTTGGTTAGGTTAGGTTGCTCAGGTTAGGTTGCTCAGGTTAGGTTGCTCAGGTTAGGTTACATTGCTTAGGTTGGTTGGTTACGTTGGTTAGGTTAGGTTGCTCAGGTTAGGTTGCTTGGTTAGGTTAGATAGCTTAGGTTGCTTGGTTAGGTTGGTTGGATAGCAAAGGTTGGTTGGTTACGTTGGTTAGGTTGGTTGATTAGGTTCTTCGGTTAGGTTGGTTGGTTAGGTTCTTCGGTTAGGTTAATTGGTTAGGTTGCTTGGTTAGGTTGGTTGATTAGGTTCTTCGGTTAGGTTGGTTGGTTAGGTTCTTCGGTTAGGTTAATTGGTTAGGTTGCTTGGTTAGGTTGGTTGATTCGGTTCTTCGGTTAGGTTGGTTGGTTAGGTTCTTCGGTTAGGTTAATTGGTTAGGTTGCTTGGTTTGGTTAGATAGCTTAGGTTGGTTGGTTAGGTTAGATAGCTTAGGTTGGTTGGTTAGGTTAGATAGCTTAGGTTGGTTGGTTAAGTTAGGTTGCTTAGGTTGGTTGCTTAGGTTGGTTGGTTAGGTTAGATACGTTGGTTAGGTTAGATACGTTGGTTAGGTTGGTTGGTTAGGTTATTTCATTGGTTAGGTTGGTTGGTTAGGTTCCTTGGTTAGGTTGCTTGGTTAGGTTGCTTGGTTAGGTTGGTTGGATAGGTTGGTTAGATAGCTTAGGTTGGTTGGTTAGGTTAGATAGCTTAGGTTGGTTGGTTGGTTACGTTGGTTGGTTATGTTGGTTGATTAGGTTGCGTGGTTAGGTTAGATAGCTTAAGTTGGTTGGTTAGGTTAGTTGGTTAGGTTAGTTGGTTAGGTTAGGTTGGTTGGTTAGGTTGGTTGGTTAGGTTGGTTGGTTGGTTAGGTTAGGTTGGTTGGTTAGGTTAGGTTGGTTGGTTAGGTTAGGTTGGTTGGTTAGGTTAGGTTGGTTGGTTGGTTAGGTTGGTTGGTTAGGTTGGTTGGTTAGGTTAGGTTGGTTGGTTAGGTTGGTTGGTTAGGTTGGTTGGTTAGGTTAGGTTGGTTGGTTAGGTTGGTTAGGTTAGGTTGGTTGGTTAGGTTAGGTTGGTTGGTTAGGTTAGGTTGGTTAGGTTGGTTGGTTGGTTAGGTTGGTTGGTTAGGTTGGTTGGTTAGGTTAGGTAGGTTGGTTAGGTTAGGTTGGTTGGTTAGGTTAGGTTGGTTGGTTAGGTTAGGTTGGTTGGTTGGTTAGGTTGGTTGGTTAGGTTGGTTGGTTAGGTTGGTTGGTTAGGTTGGTTGGTTAGGTTGGTTGGTTAGGTTGGTTGGTTAGGTTGCTCAGGTTAGGTTGGTTGGTTAGGTTGGTTGGTTAGGTTGGTTGGTTGGTTGGTTAGGTTGGTTGGTTGGTTAGGTTGGTTGGTTAGGTTAGGTTGCTCAGGTTAGGTTGCTCAGGTTAGGTTGCTCAGGTTAGGTTGCTCAGGTTAGGTTGCTCAGGTTAGGTTGCTCAGGTTAGGTTACATTGCTTAGGTTGGTTGGTTACGTTGGTTAGGTTAGGTTGCTCAGGTTAGGTTGCTCAGGTTAGGTTGCTCAGGTTAGGTTGCTCAGGTTAGGTTGCTCAGGTTAGGTTACATTGCTTAGGTTGTTTGGTTACGTTGGTTAGGTTAGGTTGCTCAGGTTAGGTTGCTTGGTTAGGTTAGATAGCTTAGGTTGCTTGGTTAGGTTAGTTAGGTTGGTTGGATAGCTAAGGTTGGTTGGTTACGTTGGTTAGGTTGGTTGATTAGGTTCTTCGGTTAGGTTGGTTGATTAGGTTCTTCGGTTAGGTTAATTGGTTAGGTTGCTTGGTTAGGTTGGTTGATTAGGTTCTTCGGTTAGGTTGGTTGGTTAGGTTCTTCGGTTAGGTTAATTGGTTAGGTTGCTTGGTTAGGTTGGTTGATTAGGTTCTTCGGTTAGGTTGGTTGGTTAGGTTCTTCGGTTAGGTTAATTGGTTAGGTTGCTTGGTTAGGTTAGATAGCTTAGGTTGGTTGGTTAGGTTAGATTGCTTAGGTTGGTTGGTTAGGTTAGATAGCTTAGGTTGGTTGGTTAGGTTAGATAGCTTAGGTTGGTTGGTTAGGTTAGGTTGCTTAGGTTGGTTGCTTAGGTTGGTTGGTTAGGTTGGATACGTTGGTTAGGTTGGTTGGTTAGGTTGGTTGGTTAGGTTCCTTGGTTAGGTTGGTTGGTTAGGTTGCTTGGTTAGGTTGGTTGGATAGGTTGGTTAGATAGCTTAGGTTGGTTGGTTAGGTTAGATAGCTTAGGTTGGTTGGTTGGTTACGTTGGTTGGTTAGGTTGGTTGATTAGGTTGCTTGGTTAGGTTAGATAGCTTAAGTTGGTTGGTTAGGTTAGTTGGTTAGGTTAGTTGGTTAGGTTAGATTGCTTAGGTTGGTTAGGTTGGTTGGTTGGTTAGGTTGGTTGGTTAGGTTAGTTGGTTAGGTTAGATTGCTTAGGTTGGTTAGGTTGGTTGGTTGGTTAGGTTGGTAGGTTAGGTTAGATTGCTTAGGTTGGTTGGTTAGGTTAGGTTGGGTTGGTTGGTTGGTTAGGTTAGGTTAGGTTGGTTGGTTAGGTTAGATAGCTTAGGTTGGTTGGTTAGGTTCGTTTGTTAGGTTGGTTAGGTTAGGTTGCTTAGGTTGGTTGGTTAGGTTGGTTACGTTGGTTAGGTTGGTTGGTTAGGTTAGTTAGGTTGGTTGGTTAGGTTAGATAGCTTAGGTTGGTTAGGTTGGTTGGTTGGTTAGGTTCCTTGGTTAGGTTGGTTGGTTAGGTTGCTTGGTTAGATTAGATAGCTTAGGTTGGTTGGTTAGGTTAGTTACATTGGTTGGTTAGGTTAGATAGTTTACATTGGTTACGTTGGTTGGTTAGTTAGGTTGGTTGGTTGGTTAGGTTGGTTTGGTTAGCTTGGTTAGGTTGGTTAGGTTAGGTTGCTTACGTTGGTTGCTTAGGTTGGTTACGTTGGTACTAACCAACTTAAGTTGGTTACGTTATTACATTGGTTAGGTTGGTTGGTCACGTTGGTTAGGATGGTTGGTTACGTTGGTTAGGTTGGTTGGTTACGTTGGTTGGTTGGTTACGTTGGTTAGGTTGGTTGGTTGGTTGGTTGGTTAGGTTAGGTTAGGTTAGTTTGGTTGGTTAGGTTAGGTTAGGTTGGTTAGGTTAGGTTGGTTGGTTAGGTTGCTTGGTTAGGTTGGTTGATTAGGTTGCTTGGTTAGGTTAGATAGCTTTGGTTGGTTGGTTAAATTAGATAGCTTAGGTTGGTTGGTTAGGTTAGATAGCTTAGGTTGTTTGGTTAGGTTGGTTGGTTAGTTAGGTTGGTTTGTTAGGTTGGTTAGGTTGGTTGGTTAGTTAGGTTGATTTGTTAGGTTGGTTAGTTTGGTTGGTTAGGTTAGGTTGGTTGGTTAGGTTGGTTGGTTAGGTTGGTTGGTTAGGTTAGGTTGGTTAGGTTAGGTTGCTTAGGTTGGTTGCTTAGGTTGGTTGCTTAGGTTGGTTGCTTAGGTTGGTTGGTTAGGTAGCTTGGTTAGGTTGCTTGGTTAGGTTAGATAGCTTAGGTTGGTTGGTTAGGTTAGATAGCTTAGGTTGGTTGGTTAGGCTAGATAGCTTAGGTTGGTTGGTTAGGTTAGATAGCTAAGGTTGGTTGGATAGGTTGGTTGGTTAGGTTAGATAGCTTAGGTTGGTTGGTTGGTTAGTTAGGTTGGTTTGTTAGGTTGGTTAGGTTAGGTTAGGTTAGGTTAGGTTAGGTTAGGTTAGGTTGGTTGGTTGGTTAGGTTGGTTGGTTGGTTAGGTTAGGTTGCTTAGGTTGCTTGCTTAGGTTGGTTGCTTAGGTTGGTTACATTGGTTAGGTTGGTTGGTTACATTGGTTAGGTTGGTTGGTTACATTGGTTAGGTTGGTTGGTTACATTGGTTAGGTTGGTAGGTTAGGTTGGTTGGTTACGTTGGTTGATTAGGTTGGTTGGTTAGGTTCCTTGGTTAGGTTAGATAGGCTACCAACAATTACAGCCCTTTTTCTATTTCTATTTCTACAAACCTAGCCTAAACTAACCTAACTTAACCTGCAAACCTAGCCTATTTCCTAGTCAAAACAAACATATCCTAATCTAAGCTAACCTAACCTAACCTAACGTAACTAACTCCTGGATACCTATTTACTGTTAGGTGAATAGATGTATTCGGTGATAGGAAACGCTACCTACAATTACAGCCCTTCTTCTTTTTCTATTTCTACAAACCTAGCCTATTTCCTAGCCTAAACTAACCTAACCTAAGGTAATCTAACTAACTCCTGGATACCTATTTACTGCTACGTGAATAGAGAAGACACGCTACCAACAATTACTGCCCTATTTCTATTTCAACAAAAATAGCCTATTTCTTAGCCTAAACTAATCTAACCTAATTAAACCTAACCTAACCTAATCTAACCTTACCTATATATATACTTCACTACTCACTATCATCATCACTACCACACTACTCACTAACATCATCACTACCTCACTACTCACCATCATCATCACTACCTCTCTACTCACCATCATCATCACTACCTCTCTACTCACCATCACCATTACCTCATTACTCACCATCATCATCACTACCTCACCATCATCATCACTACCTCTCTACTCACCATCATCATCACTACCTCTCTACTCACTAACATCATCACTACCTCTCTACTCACCATCATCATCACTACATCACCATCATCATCACTACCACACTACTCGCCATCATCATCATTACCTCTCTACTCACTAACATCATCACTACCACACTACTTGCCATCATCATCATTACCTCACTACTCACCATCATCATCACTACCTCACTACTCACCATCACTACCACACTACTCACCATCATCATCACTACCTCACTACTCACCATCACTACCACACTACTCACCATCATCACTACCTCACTACTCACCATCATCATCACTACTTCTTTACTCACCACCATCATCATTTCCTCACTACTCACTAACATCATCACTTCCTCACTACTCACCACCATCATCATCATCATCACTACTCACCATTATCACTACCTACCATCATCACTACCACACTACTCATAAACATCATCACTACCACACTACTCACCATCATCACTACCACACTACTCACTATCATCACCACCACACTACTCGGTGAGTAGTGTGGTAGTGATGATGATGGTGAGTAGTGAGGTAGTGATGATGATGGTGAGTAGTGTGGTAGTGATGATGATAGTGAAGTGTGGTAGTGATGATGATGGTGAATAGTGTGGTAGTGATGATGATAGTGAGTAGTGAGGTAGTGATGATGATGGTGAGAAGTGATGATAGTGAGTAGTGTGGTAGTGATGATGGTGAGTAGTGAGGTAGTGATGATGATAGTGAGTAGTGAGGTAGTGATGATGATGGTGAGTAGTGAGGTAGTGATGATGATGGTGAGTAGTGTGGTAGTGATGATGATGGTGAGTAGTGTGGTAATGATGATGATAGTGATGTAGTGATGATGATGGTGAGTAGTGAGGTAAAGATGATGATGGTGAGTAGTATGGTAGTGATGATGATAGTGAATAGTGTGGTAGTGATGATGATAGTGAGTAGTGTAGTAGTGATGATGGTGAATAGTGTGGTAGTGATGATGATAGTGAGAAGTGATAGAAGTGATGATAGTGAGTAGTGATGATGATAGTGAATAGTGTGGTAGTGATGATGATGGTGAGTAGTGTGGTAGTTATTATGATAGTGAGGTAGTGATGGTGATAGTGAGGTAGTGATGATGATAGTGAATAGTGTGGTAGTGATGATGATGGTGAGTAGTGTGGTAGTGATAATGATAGTGAATAGTGTGGTAGTGATGATGATGGTGAGTAGTGATGATGATAGTGATTAGTGAGGTAGTGATGATGGTGAGTAGTGAGGTAGTGATGATGATAGTGAGTAGTGATGATGATGGTGAGTAGTGTGGTAGTGATGATGATGGTGAGTAGTGTGGTAGTGATGATGATGGTGAGTAGTGATAGAAGTGATGACAGTGAGTAGTGTGGTAGTGATGATGATGATGAGTAGTGTGGTAGTGATGATGATAGTGAGTAGTGAGGTAGTTATGATGATGGTGAGTAGTGTGGTAGTGATGATGATGGTGAGTAGTGAGGTAGTGATGATGATAGTGAATAGTGTGGTAATGATGATGATGGTGAGTAGTGTGGTAGTGATGATGATAGTGAGGTAGTGATGCTGATGGTGAGAAGTGATGATAGAGAGTAGTGGTAGTGATGATGGTGAGTAGTGAGATAGTGAATAGTGTGGTAGTGATGATGGTGAGTAGTGTGGTAGTGATGATGATAGTGAGTAGTGTGGTTAGTGATGTTGATCGTGAGTATTGTGGTAGTGATGATGATAGTGAGTAGTGAGGTAGTGATGATGATGGTGAGTAGTGAGGTAGTGATGATGATGGTGAGTAGTGTGATAGTGATGATGATGGTGAGTAGTGAGGTAGTGATGGTGTTGCTAACTAGTGTGGTTAGTGATGTTGATCGTGAGTATTGTGGTAGTGATGATGATGGTGAGTATTGTGGTAGTGATGATGGTGAGTAGTGAGGTAGTGATGATGATGGTGAGGTAGTGATGATGATGGTGAGGTAGTGTGAGGTAGTGATGATGGTGAGGTAGTGATGATGGTTAAGAGTAGTGTGGTAGTGATGATGGTGAGTAGTGTGGTAGTGATGATGATGGTGAGGTAGTGATGATGGTTAAGAGTAGTGTGGTAGTGATGATGGTGAGTAGTGTGGTAGTGATGATGTTTATGAGTAGTGTGGTAGTGATGATGGTGAGTAGTGATGATGGTGAGTAGTGTGGTAGTGATGATGTTTATGAGTAGTGTGGTAGTCATGATGGTGAGTAGTGATGGTGGTGAGTAGTGATGATGATAGTGAGTAGTCAGGAAGTGATGATGTTAGTGAGTAGTGAGGTAGTGATGATGGTGAGTAGTGTGGTAGTGATGGTGAGTAGTGAGGTAGTGATGATGGTGAGTAGTGTGGTAGTGATGGTGAGTAGTGAGGTAATGATGATGATGGTGAGTAGAGAGGTAGTGATGATGATAGTGAGGTAGTGATGGTGATGGTGAGTAGTGAGGTAATGATGATGGTGAGTAGAGAGGTAGTGATGATGATGGTGAGTAGAGAGGTAGTGATGATGATGGTGAGTAGTGAGGAAGTGATGATGTTAGTGAGTAGTGAGGTAGTGATGATGGTGAGTAGTGTGGTAGTGATGGTGAGTAGTGAGGTAATGATGATGATGGTGAGTAGTGTGGTAGTGATGATGGTGAGTAGTGTGGTAGTGATGGTGAGTAGTGAGGTAGTGATGATGATGGTGAGTAGGGAGGTAGTGATGATGTTAGTGAGTATTGTGGTAGTGATGATGATGGTGAGTAGTGAGGTAGTGATGATGTTAGTGAGTAGTGTGGTAGTGATGATGATAGTGAGTAGTGAAGTATATATATAGGTAAGGTTAGATTAGGTTAGGTTAGGTTTAATTAGGTTAGATTAGTTTAGGCTAAGAAATAGGCTATTTTTGTTGAAATAGAAATAGGGCAGTAATTGTTGGTAGCGTGTCTTCTCTGTTCACGTAGCAGTAAATAGGTATCCAGGAGTTAGTTAGATTACCTTAGGTTAGGTTAGTTTAGGCTAGGAAATAGGCTAGGTTTGTAGAAATAGAAAAAGAAGAAGGGCTGTAATTGTAGGTAGCGTTTCCTATCACCGAATACATCTATTCACCTAACAGTAAATAGGTATCCAGGAGTTAGTTACGTTAGGTTAGGTTAGGTTAGCTTAGATTAGGTTATGTTTGTTTTGACTAGGAAATAGGCTAGGTTTGCAGGTTAAGTTAGGTTAGTTTAGGCTAGGTTTGTAGAAATACCTGCCAGACCCCCCACACCAGCCAGACCCCCCACACCAGCCAGACCTCCCACACCAGCCAGACCTCCCACACCAGCCAGACCTCCCACACCAGCGAGACCCCCCACACCAGCCAGACCAGCAAGTACAGCCACAACAGCAACTGTACCAACAAGTACAGCCACAACAGCAACTGTACCAACAAGTACAGCCACAACAGCAACTGTACCAACAAGTACAGCCACAACAGCAACTGTACCAGCAAACACAGTCACAACAGCAACTGTACCAGCAAACACAGCCACAACAGCATCTGTACCAGCAAACACAGTCACAACAGCATCTGTACCAGCAAACACAGTCACAACAGCAACTGTACCAACAAGTACAGCCACAACAGCAACTGTACCAGCAAACACAGTCACAACAGCAACTGTACCAGCAAACACAGCCACAACAGCATCTGTACCAGCAAACACAGTCACAACAGCAACTGTACCAGCAAACACAGTCACAAAAGCAACTGTACCAGCAAACACAGCCACAACAGCATCTGTACCAACAAACACAGTCACAACAGCAACTGTACCAGCAAACACAGTCACAACAGCAACTGTACCAGCAAACACAGCCACAACAGCATCTGTACCAACAAACACAGTCACAACAGCAACTGTACCAGCAAACACAGCCACAACAGCATCTGTACCAGCAAACACAGCCACAACAGCAACTGTACCAGCAAACACAGTCACAACAGCAACTGTACCAGCAAACACAGTCACAACAGCAACTGTACCAGCAAACACAGTCACAACAGCAACTGTACCAGCAAACACAGCCACAACAGCAACTGTACCAGCAAACACAGTCACAACAGCAACTGTACCAGCAAACACAGTCACAACAGCATCTGTACCAGCAAACACAGCCACAACAGCAACTGTACCAGCAAACACAGCCACAACAGCATCTGTACCAGCAAACACAGCCACAACAGCAACTGTACCAGCAAACACAGTCACAACAGCATCTGTACCAGCAAACACAGCCACAACAGCAACTGTACCAGCAAACACAGTCACAACAGCAACTGTACCAGCAAACACAGCCACAACAGCAACTGTACCAGCAAACACAGCCACAACAGCAACTGTACCAGCAAACACAGCCACAACAGCAACTGTACCAGCAAACACAGCCACAACAGCATCTGTACCAGCAAACACAGCCACAACAGCAACTGTACCAGCAAACACAGCCACAACAATAACAACAGCTGTACCAACAAACACAGCCACAAGAGCATCTGTACCAGCAAACACAGCCACAACAGCATCTGTACCAACAAACACAGCCACAACAGCTGTACCAACAAACACAGCCACAACAATAACAACAGCTGTACCAACAAACACAGCCACAAGAGCATCTGTACCAGCAAACACAGCCACAACAATAACAACAGCTGTACCAACAAACACAGCCACAAGAGCATCTGTACCAGCAAACACAGCCACAACAATAACAACAGCTGTACCAACAAACACAGCCACAAGAGCATCTGTACCAGCAAACACAGCCACAACAATAACAACAGCTGTTCCAACAAACACAGCCACCACCACAACATCACCTGTAACAACAACACTTGTAACAACAAATGCCTACCTTAGTTAGTTAGTAGTATGACTAGCCTAGTTAGTAATATGCCGACCATCTTGGCTTTAGACACTTGAGTTATCCTGGGTGTGGCATGCCTGCCTCGACCATTCTCACTCTGTTTACTCTTGTTCTTAAGAGATCTTAGTCATCATTACGTCTCTGCTGAGTTGTTTACTAAGCTATTTCTGTTGATACATATACATACACACACACACACACACACACACACACACACACACACACACACACATATATATATATATATATATATATATATATATATATATATATATATATATATATATATATATATATATATATATATATATTATTAAATATGACCGAAAATGTAAGATTAATAATTCTAACCTGTTGCATAAGCAACAGGTCTCCATTAAGGAACATATAATCTCTTCCCACAACCAAACCATCGCCAGAGAAATCCTAGTAAACAACACAGAAATCATCGATAGATACAGCGATAGCAGGCGGCTTGACGTTTGCGAGGCACTACACATCAAGAAGTCAACACCAGCAATCAACAGCCAATTATTGCACAACTATATTCTACCCACCTCAAGACTCCGCTCCAATATAGAAGCATCAAGAAATATGGACCAATAGGCTTTCTACAAACACTTCTATTCAATACCCATTGTTTCGTGTTCTGTCTTGTGTTGATGAAATTAATACCCTATTAATGCCACCTCTTGTTCTGTCTTGTGTTGATGAAATTAATACCCTATTAATGCCACCTCTTGTTCTGTCTTGTGTTAATGCCACATCACCCCTTCCACCTCACTCAAATGTAGATATAAAATCGGAGATGCGTAAGTTCTATTCAGTTGTGTATTTGTGAACTAAAGTCTTTGAAAATGTAATAAGTTTTACGAAACGCGCTCGTGTCGCGTCAGACTAGAAATAAAAATGAATTTTGGAGAATTGATTTTTGATTTACCTCCAACAGTGAAAAGAAATGTACGAAAGATTAAGAAAATAGTCAACCCAAACGACCAAAATTAATGTGGTATTTACCCTCGATATAAAAAAAATAAAAAAATAAAAAAATTACAAAATAACATTACAATAATTGGTCGAGTCTTAACTGTTGTAGTTGATGAAGCCAGGACCGGCGTGTCGAGTACCAGGCTTCTTTCTAGAGGAGTTATAATGGGTTACTTACAGCGGCTGATGTGCACACCATTCACCAGCCTGGAATGTAACCTCGCATTAGCACTCTTTGATAATAATACAAATGTGTGCCGTAATTAGGTACTGCCACTTTTATTATAAGCTTCGGCCTAGCTTATTTATCACTAAGTATATATATATATATATATATATATATATATATATATATATATATATATATATATATATATATATATATATATATATATATAGATATACACAAATTTAAATAGCTTAAATTTTATATTTTGATTACTTTGGGCTCGACAGCCCTCGTCTTAACTACTTTCATTGTTTTTTAGGGGGTTAGTGTTTTTGGTAAGAATTAAATAGGATTCCAAAAAGCTAAACTGTGACTATTTAAGATTTATGTGGTGTAAACATTAGGATTTATGTGGTGTACACATTAGGATTTATGTGGTGTACACATTAGGATTTATGTGGTGTACACATTAGGATTTATGTGGAGTAAACATTAGGATTTATGTGGTGTAAACATTAGGATTTATGTGGTGTACACATTAGGATTTATGTGGTGTACACATTAGGATTTATGTGGTGTAAACATTAGGATTTATGTGGTGTAAACATTAGGATTTATGTGGTGTAAACATTAGGATTTATGTGGTGTAAACATTAGGATTTATGTAGTATAAACATTAGGATTTATGTGGTGTAAACATTAGGATTTATGTGGTGTAAACATTAGGATTTATGTGGTGTAAACATTAGGATTTATGTGGTGTAAACATTAGGATTTATGTGGTGTAAACATTAGGATTTATGTGGTGTAAACATTAGCATTTATGTGGTGTAAACATTAGGATTTATGTGGTGTAAACATTAGCATTTATGTGGTGTAAACATTAGGATTTATGTGGTGTAAACATTAGGATTTATGTGGTGTAAACATTAGCATTTATGTGGTGTAAACATTAGGATTTATGTGGTGTAAACATTAGGATTTATGTGGTGTAAACATTAGGATTTATGTGGTGTAAACATTATTATTTATGTGGTGTAAACATTAGGATTTATGTGGTGTAAACATTAGGATTTATGTGGTGTAAACAGAGACGGAACTGGTGGCGACAGTGAAGGCGTCAGTATGGGCTTGATGCATTGCGTTTATGCTTTTTGTTGTCACTGCTTCTCCTCTTCTCTATTATTATAAACAATCCTACACCTTAATAACAATAACGAGGCACAAGCAGTTGTTACAAAATTAATATTAATAGTTTCTGGCTTATAAACTTCCGTTTAAGCACAAGGGACGTCTTCGCTTGGCAATGTTTACAATCTCTCTGGCTAGCGTCGTTTCCCCCGGTGTTCGTGAGACAAGTAGCCGTCTACACCTCTGGCTAGCGTCGTCTCCCCCGATGTTCGTGAGACAAGTAGCCGTCTACACCTCTGGCTAGCGTCGTCTCCCCCGGTGTTCGTGAGACAAGTAGCCGTCTACACCTCTGGCTAGCGTCGTCTCCCCCGATGTTCGTGAGACAAGTAGCCGTCTACACCTCTGGCTAGCGTCGTCTTCCCCGGTGTTCGTGAGACAAGTAGCCGTCTACACCGGATTCACGAAATATTTATATTTTCGACACGCTATTCTTAATTTTTATAGATAATATTTAGCGGTATGCAGTTATTATTCCTTTCTTTAGGATCATGTTGTCTTTCTTGAATAGTGGATATATATCTTAGTGTTCTTATGAGAATGTGGATTTTCTCATGTTTGGATTCAGACGCCTATAGTGTCGAAAACGGCTCGGATTGCAGTTGTTGTTGTTGTTGTTAGAGGAGGATGCCTCGTGGATCTGTTCTATATATACAGCTTAGGTCGACTGCTAGCAGCCGTGGAGTGAGGACGTTTACCGACCCTCCGTGGCTGTTGGAGTTGTTTACTGTTTTGGTCGCCAGGTGTTGTGGGCGTCTCTGCCCTACCAGTTTTGTTGCCTGCCTGGCTGCGTTGACGTGGCAGTTCTGACATGGGGGCCATCTTCCTCCTGTTCAGCGTGTGAACTCCGTGGGCCTGGAGTTCACTTGTAAGGCTGGTTATCCGACCATCGAGATGGTGATGTGTGACATGCTTCGTGTCCCGGTGGAAGCTGTTTACGGTGTGGAGCTAGTTACGGGCGTGGGGGAGGACGAGTACCGGGACTTCCTCCGTCGGTACGGGGGGCGTACGTTGCCGTTGCCAGACGATGCCGGCTCTGTGGCGATTTCGGACCGCAGTGGTGCCCTGACTTATGTCAGTGTCCATGGTGCGCCCCTGGAGTTCCCTGATGACCTCCTCCGGCGTTACTTCGGGGGTTTTGGTACTGTTGTCAGCGTGCGGGTGAACACGCTCTCCTCGGGGCGGTATGCTGGGAGGCGTACAAACATTCGCACGTTGGGGATGCGCCTGCGGTCGGATATACCTTCTTCTGTCCGGCTTATGGGGTACTACGTCCGGGTGTATTATGCCCGGCAGCCTCGTACCTGTTTCCGGTGTGGCCTGTTGGGGCATCAGGCTGCCGGGTGCTCTGAGGCCCCTGCTGCTCCTGTCAACTTGTTCCGCGACGAGGATTTCCCGCCGCTCCCTCTGGCGGCAGTCTCCGGTGATGTTTTTTTTTTTTTTTTTTTTTTTCTTTTTAGCAGGGATAATCCTGCGCTGGCCCTAAGCCTCTGGCTGGCCCACTAAGTGATGCCCGTTTTTGGTTTACCTGGGCGGAGGATGAGTATGTATGACCCGTATGGTCGCTTCAGTAAGATTTTGCCATATGTGTTTAACAACTTCCTCTGCTCTGTCGAATCGAAGGTGAAATCTTAACGGGTTTGTAACTGTGCACTGTGTTAGATAATGTTCCAGTGGTCTGTCGGGCATTTCTCCACAGTGTTGACATTTCCTCTCACCTTCCGGAACCCGTAAGCCTATTTCCCATGCACATGGGTATCCAAGCCTGATGCGATGTAAGTGCACTTCTGTTGTTCTACTGCCCCCTTTCATCAAACTAAGTGGTTCGTAGTTGGTGGAATTCTTGTACCAACCCGCAGATCCTGATGTTGCAACTGCTGTGTTGTGGTCACTGTACAGCCTTCGCATTGCTCTGTTTCGAATCACTTTCTTCATCTGGGAGAGACTCGGTGGTATGTAAATGTCTACATTCCTCCTCTTAGTAGCAAGTTTCGCAGCTTCGTCTGCAATGTCATTACCTAATAGTCCCACATGACTTGGCACCCAGTTGATAAGCACCCGTCGGCCTTGTCGGTGGAGTGTGTGCATGAATGATAAGACATTGGTGATCAGATGGATGTTATCACATATGTGTTCCTGTTGCAAGGTTTCAATGGCGGTTCTCGAATCTGTATGGACGATAACATGTTGGCGGTGTTCAGCAAGAGCATGTTCCAAAGCCTTTTGAATGGCTAGCATCTCAGTCTGTAAAGTCGAACACCCATTTGAGAGCCTCCAACTATATACAGAGTTTCCTGCTTTAACTGCAGCTCCGGTTTCTTGTCCCTGCTGGTCTACTGACCCATCCGTGAAGTAAGTGAAGCTGTCGGATGCCATGTTTGCTTCTATATGCATCTGTGCAATGTGACGTAGCAGATGAGGATGTGTCTGGTTCTTCTTTCCGTCAAGAGCCATAATCTGAAAGTCTGCTGGCAGAGATTCCCAAGGGGCTTGTATAACAAAGTCTGCATGTATGTCGTCGACACCCCTCTCAGTGACTGTGTTTGCCATATCAAACGTATCGATGGCGTTTAACGCACAATGGGTCCACCTGTTGCTATTGGAGGCTCTTCTGTCCAGAGTTAGTGCTCCAGTGATCAAATCTTTAAGTGAACTGATTCTAGGTCTAGTCAATATCTTGGTCAGCATGCACGCAGCAATACCCTTTACCCTTATTTCATTCGACGTTAGCTTTGTCTCTAGTCTTAGGTTCAGGATTTTAGTCCATCTGGGAGCACCTGTTATGACTCGCAATGCATCATTTTGAAGAACCTCAACGTTTGCCCACTGACCAGGAGAAAGAGTGAGTAAGGCAGGTGCTGCATAATCAACTAGGGAACGAACGGCGTGTATGTAAAACATTCTTAACACTTTGTGTCCCGCTCCTAGACGGGGCCCTGTGATTGCTCTCATTATATTTATTCGTGACTTTGCTTTCTCCTTTAGATATTGAATTTGCTTATTGAATGTCATCTTAAAATCAATCCACACTCCGAGATATCGATATTGTGGAACCCACTGAAGGTTAATGTCCTGAATGCGTAGGTGCCTGTCTGGAGCCTTGCCACCTAGTCTCATCGCCTTAGACTTCTGTGCAGATATTTTTAGCCCTAAAACACTGCATTCAGATGTCACTTGATCTAAAACACCTTGAGCTTTATTTAGAAGTGAAGGACCCGTAACGACTAATGCTAGATCATCAGCATAGCTTAGCAATGTAACCCCTTCTGTAAAGGACATGGTAACAAGGTTTTCCATAAGGATGTTAAAAAGACTAGGACTGAGGACTCCTCCTTTGGAGTCCCATTCTCGTGCAAGTGGTAGTCCGACACTTGTCCTTGCAACTTTACTCTGGCATACCTGTGACTTAGGTACTCTTGAATCCATGCTAGCATTTTCCCCCTCACACCTTTTTTAACTAAGGTGTGTAGTATTGCTGGCGGGCTTGCAAGTTCAAATGCTTTTTCCAGATCAAGGAAGACCACTATAGCTGGACCCGAGTTAACTGTTCCTAGTAATGTTGCTATGCAGTTGGCAGTACCTACACCTCTAGTGAAGCCAAATATGTGTTTATGAAGGTCTCCAGTCTTCCACAGTAGCCTATTTAAGACCATCCGTTCTGCAGTTTTACTAACGCATGATGTTAAGGAAATGGGTCTGTAATTGTCAGGTTCATTCGGCTTAGGAATCGGTATGATGTCTGCTTTCTTCCAAGAGGGCGGTAGTTTGCCTTGCTGCCAAGACGCATTGATGACGTCCAACATCCCTCGGTCTCCAGCAGGACCTGCATGTGCGATCATTGAGTATGTAATGTTATCAGCACCTGGTGCAGTGTCCTTACCACCCTTTTTGGCTCTGCTTAGTTCCTGTTCGGTGAAGGGACAGTCACATTCGTCATTTATAGCTAAGCCCTCATGAATGACTGTCATCCTCTCTTGTTTTAAGTGGTCTTGCTGCCTTCGGACCATTGCAGGAAGCTGATATGAAGCTGATCTTTCTGCAAATTGGAGAGCAAGTCTCTCAGCCTCCTGCAATGGTTGAATACATGCCTGTGGCCGGGCTGGTCGACCTGATATAGTTTTAATCTGACCCCATATCTTGCCAAGACTACTATGTTCATTTAGAGTTTGACACCACTCAAACCATCTTGCCTCCTTTACTTCTCGAGAAACTCGCCTTGCTTCAGATATCACCGCTCGTAGCAGAGTTCTTCCTTCTGGTGTGGGGTTTCTCTTTAGATGTTTTCTGAAGATGTTGACTCTGTGGTTCTGTTCTTTAACGTCATTACTATAGAACCAATAGTTCTTTCGTTTCGTGTTACCTGTGATAATGATTGGAATAGCTTTGTTCACAGCAGCTGCAACGGCTTCCTGCAGATTGGTCTCGTGTATGTTCAAATCCCCAGGTGGCGTGTACGTTGCATACCATTTTTCAAGTTCTTCCTGGTATACATTCCAATTGGCCTTTCCTAAATTCCACCGAGGCCGCGCAGGAGGTGTAGGAGGTCGTGCCAGGTTGAGTGTCGTGACAGTAGCATAGTGGTCACTAGTGATCACCGGGTCTACTTCCCACTTCGCCTGTTGCTGGAGTGCTGTGGAGATGAATGTAAGATCAAGGGAACCTCCTAGAATGTGAGTGGGTTCCCCAGTGTTGAGAAGTGTAATTTCAGGTACTTCTCGCAGAGCTGCAGCTAAATGGCGCCAATCTGCATTGGCTGGCCCAGTTGCACCTAACTCTGGATGATGAGCATTAAAATCTCCAGCAAGAATTAAATTTTCCTGCGTGGCCAAGGCAAGCACTGCCTCTGCTTCTAATTTACGTCTAGGGGGCTTGTAGACGTTGTATATGAGGAGCTCAAAATTAGCCATATTCACTGTAACTGCTAATACCTCTACTCCATCCCCACATGAAACCGAGTCTATTTTCTTGCTGGGTATGGTGTTTCTGACTAGGGTCATTAATCCTCTTAGTCTCCCCTGCTCATACGGGAGAACATAGTGCTGATATCCAGCTAATCTGAAGGATTTCGTGGCCGGGAAAAGAGTTTCTTCCAAAACGATTATATCTGCTTTCGTGCTGATTGCAGCCTCCTGAAGTGTGTGTTTTTTATTTCCAAGACCTTGTATGTTCCACTGCAGAATTCGTAATGGCCAGACGACGGGTTCGGTTGGTGTTGCTTATTCTACTAGAACTCCTCCTCGGAATCGACCTCTATATTCTCCGCCTCGCAAGTCGTGTCGCTGCAAATCGGACTGCATTGATAGTTCGTGGTCATCCCCGACGTTGTTGGAATCTGTGCATAACTGTGGTCCATCGCTATGTTGTTGGAAGTGCTGCAGGTCGGACTGCATTGATTGTCCGTGGTCAACCCCGGCATTGTTGGAATCTGTGCAGAACTGTGGTCCATCACTTTGTTGTTGGGATTGCTGCAAGTCGGACTGCATTGATTGCTCGCGGCCGTTTCTTGTGTTGGCGGAACCTGCGCATCTCTGCTGTTCAATACGTCTTTGTTGGCGTTGCTGCAGATCAGACTGCATTGGCTGTTGTTGTCTGTCTCCTGTGTTTGAAGATTCTGTTGATCGTGGGTGGTCACTGCGTCTTGCAGTTGCGTTTGTGAATGTCGATGTTCCGGTGTCTTGACTAGCCGACTGTTGTCGGTAGTCAGTACGTCCAAGTTGTGTTGTTTGTCCTCTTGTGCTCCATCCTGTCGGAGACTGTCTATTTCTCGTGTAACTGTGGTCTGCTGCACGATCTTGTCCATTATCACACAAGTGATGTCTTGAGTCTGTTGTTGTGAGGCGTTCTGCGTCATCTGTAGGCAATTGATAATGGTCTCTGCCATGATCTTCACGATGGTTTGCAGCTGGACCTCGGTAAAACTGTATAGCTGGTGAGTAGATTCCGAAAGTAAGTGTTTTCTGCTCATTTGCACTTGCTGGACTTCTGCAACACTTTCGTGTAATGTCTGATTCGGAATTGACAGATTCGGGAAATTTTGCTCTGTGAGAGCGGGTGGCTGTTGTGGCTGTGCACGAGTGTTCCAGACGGTGGTGTTGGTGGATGTACCGCTGGTCAGTGTGTTGACCCTGGCCTGAGCTGTTTGCACTTTTTGTTTCCGTGCAGAGCAGGTTGTGCTCCAGGCATGATGTTTGCCTCCACAATTTGGACATTTGGCTGTTGTGGTCTGGTTTGCCTTGTGCTTGGCAATACAGTCTTTGGTGGGATGTCTCAGGCTGCACACTCCGCACCTCTCCTGTCCTGTGCAGCGTGACTGATGGTGGCCGTATTTCTGACACCTGAAGCAGCGTAGGGGTTCCGGGACGTATGGCCTCTGTCGGTATGTCCCCCAATTTCCAAGACCGAAAGTTTCCGGCACATGTCCCATGACGGTCACCAGAACCTGACGCGTCGCTGCCTTGTCTACTTTTGTGTGGCAACGTTCCGCACTCAGGACTTGCTTGTGTTCTAGCACTGGATCCAGGGGAAAGTCGATTGGGTATCCCAAAAGCACGACTCGTGTGCGTCGTTCTGAAGGATCCAGCTTTACCAAGCACACAGGTTTCCCCTGCAGGACTCTTACCTTCTCTAAGTAATGTGCAGTCTGTTGGTCTTGAGGTGCCAGTATTATTTCTCCCTTCAGGTTGACTGTAATGGAAAGTTTGAGCTCTGGTTGTTCTTTTTCCATCGCCGTTACTACTCCATATGCTGTAGGAAAGTGGTCGGTCTGCATGATCTTGAATTTCGGAAGAAGTGCAGAGGCTGGCGATGTCTGGTGTGAGACTGGTGGTGTCCTCCCCTGTCCCATACTGCTGTCCTGCGGCTGGGCTGTGGAGAGAGGAACAATGGCCGACATTGGCTGGCGTGAAACCGGTGGTGTCCTCTCCTGACTCATACTGCCGTCCCGCGGCAGCGTTGCGGACAGAGAAGCATTGACTGACACTGGCTGGTGTGTGACTGACGCTGTCCTCTCTAGGTCCATTACGTCCGCTGACTTGCTGGTAGAAGCAAGTGGTAAAGCCTCGATAGCAGTTTTCTTTGGGGCCTGCTGCACATCGGTCCCCCGTCCTTCCTCGTCCGAAAGCTGCTTCCATTCCCTCTTGCGCTGAGCCTTCCCCATGGCTCTCTACACGTAGTGAGAACCGACTCAAACCACCGGAGCAGCAGGCGACACGTCCTCACTGCACGGTAGCTCAGGAGCCCACTATCCCCGGTGATGTTGATGAGGTGGTGCGCGTCCCGTCTGCTGCTGCAGCTTCCCCGGCTGCGCCTGCCGTTCGTCCGGTTGTTGCCGTCCCTCCTCCGGTTGTTGCCGTCCCTCCTCCGGTTGTTGCCGTCCCTCCTCCGGTTGTTGCCGTCCCTCCTCCGGTTGTTGCCGTCCCTCCTCCGGTTGTTGCCGTCCCTCCTCCGGTTGTTGCCGTCCCTCCTCCGGTTCTTGAGGTACCGTCGGTTGGTCTGCCTGATCCTGTCGCTGTCCCAGCTGCTCCCGTGGCCCTCCCTGGAGCTCCCTGTGTGACGTCACTGTCTTCTCCCTCGTCTTCTGATGCTGCGCCTGGCCCTGTGTCCGTGACTCGGGTCCCGGATGTGCTGGGTGCTGGGGTGACTGCGGAGCCTCCTGCTGTGTGTGGTCCGGTTCACCCTGTGGTAGAGGCTGCTGCCGTCCTGGCATCGGTTCCTTCGGCTCGTGGTACCCGTGTTTCTGGGTCACTTACCGGCTCGGACGATATCCGGCCGGTGCCCAAACGTTCCCGGCGTTCGTCTTCTTCCTGGGCCGACGTTGGTGACTTCAGTGACTGTGGGGCTTCAGATGTTGACAGTGTGGATACGGATGCGTCGATGTCTCCGCGGTTCGTGGTGGCGGAGGTCCATGTGCCTGCCGGTGCTGGTGCCTGTGTCTCGGACGTGCCTTCGGTTCCTTCTCCGCCGGGGGACTCTCCACAGTGGGGGGGTGGTGGCTCCCGCTGCCAGGGATGGTGTGGACTCTGGTGCTGGGCGTGGCCTGGTGGTGACGTTACGGAAGGATGCGTGCCGTCCGGGTTCCCTGCTGTCGTCTGGTGGTGTGCCCGGGGCCACGGGTACCCCTGTGGTGCGGGTGCGCGTTGGGGCCCTGGGGGACGTGTTGCTGGCGTCTGTGATGCCACCGGGTCACTGGTCGAAGATTGCCGAGTTACTGCTGTCTGACGGACCGGAGTGTTTTCGTGGGGGGCAAGTTCCCTTCCTGTGGGGGCGAGTGGCGACTTCTCGCCTCATGAGTACTACCATCTGGGTCCCCAGTTTGCAGGTGTTTGTTGCCCCGGTTCCAGATGTTATGGCGTCACCGGTGGATGGACGAGACCCTTGGCAATGGGTGCTCTGGGAGGCGTTCAATGTAAGATTCCCGCGGGCCAAGTTCCCGGGCAAGTTTGTGCTCTGATTTCTTGTGTGTTTGCTCTATGACGTGCTGTGTGCCCTTCTGGCTGTTTGTTTGCCCTGTTCTATTATGTGCTTCTGCCTCTCCCTTTGTGCGTAGCTTTGCCGTGTGGCATATTAGTTTCTAGTGCTTGGCGTCACTCGTTTCGCGTTTTGGCTTGGCGTTTCGCCTCTTCTGGCTTTTCTGCGATTCACCCTTCACGGGTACGCCGGGGCGCATCCGATCCCACGATCGTCGTCGCCCCTAACTCAACAACAACAACATATATACAGCTTAAACCACGTGGTCTCTCTTCCTTCCAGTCATCTGTAGATATAAACCTACAATTCCTGTATAACAGGCTATGTGTTTTGTTTACATATATGTGTGTGTGTGCGTAACTACCTAAATGTACTTACATGACGAGAGCTTCGCTCGTGGTGTCCCGTCTGGATTTATATTACAATAAATGTATAACTTGAGAATAATTTCTGTTTAGGACAAAGGTTCATTTCCCTGTTTGTCAGTAGGCTATCACTGAAACCGTAATATGCTTTCGGACCATCGCAAATACTTATATAACTACCGAGGTGGTCTGAGAGGGCGGTTCGTGTATGCTTCCCAGTGTGTACGTGTGGGCGTAAATATGTGCGGACGTACGTACGTGCGGGTATACGTATGTGCGGGCGTACATATGTGCTGGGATGCGTCTATTACGCCCGAGTGTTTATTGATGAACACTCATGGGTTTGGCGGTGCTATGAGTCCATGGGCGGCATGAGTATGTGGGCGGCATGAGTATGTGGGCGGCATGAGTATGTGGGCGGCATGAGTGTGTTGGCCAAATATGAGTGTGTGTGTGTATGTGTACCTCACGAGTGTCATGAGGCATAGGAGCGTGGGTGACAGGCTCGCAGACTGCACATGTGCCTGTGCAGCATACTCATATGGGAAGCATAGACGTGAGGGCAGCATACATGAGGGCTTCATACACACGTCACACACACACCTGCTAGCGGCATACAAGTGTGTGTGAGGCACTCAGATGTAGGGGGGGGGAGATGAGTGCCACTGGCCTCAGATGGCAGATGAGGAGTTATGAGGAAAGGGCAGATGTGTGGGGGGGGGGTCCTGGAGTGAAGAGGCAGGTGGATGAGGATGAAAGTGTAGGTGGATGAGGGGGAAGGGGAGGGGGTGAGGGGAAACTACTGTGGACCCTCTCACCTGCTGACATTTCACACCAACCTCCACCCACTCACTCACCCTTCTCACAGTCCATTCACTCTCACTCACCCTCTCTTACAGTCCAATCACTCTCACTCACCCTCTCTCACAGTCACTCACTCTCACCCTCACAGTTCACTCACTCTCACCCTCACAGTTCACTCACTCTCACTCACCCCCCAAAACCACATATTTCTAAACACCCAGTCTCATATGTACCAATATCACATGCCACACCCGTCATCTCACACATCATCGTCATTTCCCCCCCCCCCCTAGTATCTGTGGTCCTCCACACCTACATGGTCTCCCACACCTGCACCAACACCCACACCTGTGTCTCCTCCCACACCTGGGTGACCCACACTAACCTGAGACAAAGCCTTTAACAGCCGAGTGGTGAGACAGTCGGTTGACACAGGGGACACAGGGGACACAGGTGGAAACTGAGTGCCCAAATGAGCCACAGAGATATTTGAAAGAACTTGTTTAGTGTCAGAGTGGTTGACAAATGGAATGCATTAGGAGGTGATGTGGTGGAGGCTGACTCCATACACAGTTTCAAGTGTAGATATGATAGAGCCCAATAGGCTCAGGAATCTGTATACCTGTTGATTGACGGTTGAGAGGCGGGACCAAAGATCCAGAGCTCAACCCCCGCAAACACAACTAGGTGAGTACACACACACACACACACACACACACATGTCAGTTAGCCTAAATTCTCCAATATTCATCCATAACACTGCCTCACGGGACTGCAACCTTATCAAACAAAGCTGTCTGGTATTTCTAACTGTCAACACAAATTAACAACTTAACATATCAATCATTGCAACTGTTGATAAATAGACACTAACTAACCTTGCTATGAGATATAAATACAAGTGCCAAATTTGATTCAGAAGGCAACTCCAGCGTGGCCTAGTCGGATAGAACAAGTTCCTAATCCGGATAGATCTGCGTTCGAGCCTGTCGGAACGGTTGCAAGTACAGGGCACAGATTACTCTGTGTGTCCCCTCCTGTAGGAGCATCAGTTTCGATAGATTCTCTGGATAGCCGAAGATTGATTGACCGACTCCTTGGAATGTGGGGAAGGGTTGAAGTCCGGGGGGCCACGGACGGATACCTGGATCCACTGACCTCGGGCAGGTCTTTCAATCCACCTGGATTTCAGGTGGGGAGAAGGGAGGCAATTTGGGTCGACACAAATAGCTTCCTGGACCCAAAACCCCTTGGATACACGGACACGGACACTCACACGGACACGCACACGGACACTCATGGACTCTGACACGAACCGAAGGTTGGTGTCAGATAATAAGAAGGGAGTTGATAATATAATAAGGTTGTATAATAATAATATAATATATAATAATAATAATAATAATAATATAATATAATATATAATAATAATAATAATAATATAATAATAATATAATATATAATAATAATAATAATATAATAATAATAATATAATAATAATAATAATATAATAACATAATTAGGTTGGTTGGTTAGGTTGGTTGGTTAGGTTGGTTGGTTAGGTTGGTTGGTTAGGTTGGTTGGTTAGGTTGGTTGGTTGGTTAGGTTGGTTGGTTGGTTAGGTTGGTTAGGTCGGTTGGTTGGTTAGGTTGGTTAGTTAGGTTAGGTTGGTTGGTTAGGTTAGGTTGGTTGGTTAGCTTGTTGGTTAGGTTGGTTGGTTAGGTTGGTTGGTTGGTTAGGTTAGGTTGGTTGGTTAGGTTGTTGGTTAGGTTGGTTGGTTAGGTTAGGTTGGTTGGTTAGGTTAGGTTGGTTGGTTGGTTAGGTTGGTTGGTTTGGTTGGTTGGTTGGTTGGTTAGGTTGGTTAGGTCGGTTGGTTGGTTAGGTCGGTTGGTTGGTTAGGTTGGTTAGTTGGTTAGGTTGGTTAGTTAGGTTAGGTTGGTTGGTTAGGTTAGGTTGGTTAGTTAGGTTAGGTTGGTTGGTTAGGTTAGGTTGGTTGGTTAGGTTAGGTTGGTTAGGTTGGTTGGTTAGGTTAAGGTTGGTTGGTTAGGTTAAGGTTGGTTGGTTAGGTTGGTTGGTTAGGTTGGTTGGTTAGGTTAGGTTGGTTGGTTAGGTTGGTTGGTTAGGTTAGGTTGGTTGGTTAGGTTGGTTGGTTAGGTTGGTTGGTTAGGTTGGTTGGTTAGGTTGGTTGGTTAGGTTAGGTTGCTCAGGTTAGGTTGCTCAGGTTGGTTAGGTTGGTTAGGTTGGTTGGTTGGTTAGGTTGGTTGGTTGGTTAGGTTGGTTGGTTAGGTTAGGTTGGTTAGGTTAAGGCTGGTTGGTTAGGTTGGTTGGTTAGGTTGGTTAGTTAGGTTGGTTGGTTAGGTTAGGTTGGTTGGTTAGGTTGGTTGGTTAGGTTAGGTTGGTTGGTTAGGTTGGTTGGTTAGGTTAAGGTTGGTTAGGTTAAGGTTGGTTGGTTAGGTTGGTTGGTTAGGTTGGTTGGTTAGGTTGGTTGGTTAGGTTGGTTGGTTAGGTTGGTTGGTAGGTTGGTTAGGTTAGGTTGCTCAGGTTAGGTTGCTCAGGTTAGGTTGCTCAGGCTAGGTTGCTCAGGTTAGGTTGCTCAGGTTAGGTTGCTCAGGTTAGGTTACATTGCTTAGGTTGGTTGGTTACGTTGGTTAGGTTAGGTTGCTCAGGTTAGGTTACTCATCATGTATTTAGGTCATCATGTATTTAGGTTACATTGCTTAGGTTGGTTGGTTACGTTGGTTAGGTTAGGTTGCTCAGGTTAGGTTACATTGCTTAGGTTGGTTGGTTAGGTTGGTTAGGTTGGTTGGTTAGGTTGGTTGGTTAGGTTAGGTTGCTCAGGTTAGGTTGCTCAGGCTAGGTTGCTCAGGTTAGGTTGCTCAGGTTAGGTTGCTCAGGTTAGGTTGCTCAGGTTAGGTTACATTGCTTAGGTTGGTTGGTTACGTTGGTTAGGTTAGGTTGCTCAGGTTAGGTTACTCATCATGTATTTAGGTCATCATGTATTTAGGTTACATTGCTTAGGTTGGTTGGTTACGTTGGTTAGGTTAGGTTGCTCAGGTTAGGTTACATTGCTTAGGTTGGTTGGTTAGGTTGGTTGGTTGGTTAGGTTGGTTGGTTAGGTTGGGTGGTTGGTTAGGTTGGTTGGTTAGGTTGCTTGGTTAGATTAGATAGCTTAGGTTGGTTGGTTAGGTTAGATAGCTTAGGTTGGTTGGTTAGGTTAGATAGCTTAGGTTGGTTGGTTAGGTTAGGTTGCTTAGGTTGGTTAGGTTGGTTGGTTGGTTAGGTTGGTTGGTTAGGTTAGATTGCTTAGGTTGGTTGGTTAGGTTAGGTTGGGTTGGTTGGTTGGTTAGGTTAGGTTGGTTGGTTAGGTTAGGTTGGGTTGGTTGGTTAGGTTAGGTTAGGTTAGGTTGGTTGGTTAGGTTAGATAGTTAGGTTGGTTGGTTAGGTTGGTTGGTTAGTTAGGTTCGTTTGTTAGGTTGGTTAGGTTAGGTTGGTTGGTTAGGTTGGTTGGTTAGTTAGGTTCGTTTGTTAGGTTAGTTGGTTAGGTTGGTTACGTTGGTTAGGTTGGTTGGTTAGGTTAGTTAGGTTGGTTGGTTAGGTTAGATAGCTTAGGTTGGTTAGGTTCCTTGGTTAGGTTGGTTGGTTAGGTTGGTTACGTTGGTTAGGTTGGTTGGTTAGGTTAGTTAGGTTGGTTGGTTAGGTTAGATAGCTTAGGTTGGTTGGTTGGTTAGGTTCCTTGGTTAGGTTGGTTGGTTAGGTTGCTTGGTTAGATTAGATAGCTTAGGTTGGTTGGTTAGGTTAGTTACGTTGGTTGGTTAGGTTGGTTGGTTAGGTTGGTTGGTTGGTTAGGTTGGTTGGTTAGGTTAGGTTGCTTAGGTTGGTTACATTGGTACTAACCAACTTAAGTTGGTTAGTACCATTGTTGTTAGCAGTGTTAGTAGTTGGTTAGTATCACTAACCAACTTAAGTTGGTTACGTTATTATATTGGTTAGGTTACGTTGGTTGGTTGGTTACGTTGGTTAGGTTGGTTGGTTTGTTAGGTTGGTTTGTTAGGTTGGTTGGTTAGGTTGGTTTGTTAGGTTGGTTGGTTAGGTTGGTTTGTTAGGTTAGGTTGGTTAGGTTAGGTTAGGTTGGTTGGTTAGGTTGGTTGGTTAGGTTGGTTGGTTAGGTTAGGTTGGTTAGGTTGGTTTGTTAGGTTAGGTTGGTTTGTTAGGTTAGGTTGGTTAGGTTGGTTGGTTAGGTTAGGTTGGTTGGTTAGGTTGGTTTGTTAGGTTAGGTTGGTTAGGTTAGGTTGCTTAGGTTGGTTGCTTAGGTTGGTTGCTTAGGTTGGTTGCTTAGGTTGGTTGGTTAGGTTTGGTTGGTTAGGTTAGGTTGCTTAGGTTGGTTGCTTAGGTTGGTTGCTTAGGTTGGTTGCTTAGGTTGGTTGGTTAGGTAGCTTGGTTAGGTTGCTTGGTTAGGTTAGATAGCTTAGGTTGGTTGGTTAGGTTAGTTAGCTTAGGTTGGTTGGTTAGGTTAGATAGCTTAGGTTGGTTGGTTGGTTTGTTAGGTTGGTTAGGTATAGGTTAGGTTAGGTTAGGTTAGGTTAGGTTAGGTTGGTTGGTTGGTTAGGTTGGTTGGTTGGTTAGGTTAGGTTGCTTAGGTTGGTTGCTTAGGTTGGTTACATTGGTTAGGTTGGTTGGTTACGTTGGTTAGGTTGGTTGGTTACATTGGTTAGGTTGGTTGGTTACGTTGGTTAGGTTGGTTGGTTAGGTTGGTTGGTTAGGTTGGTTGATTAGGTTGGTTGGTTACGTTGGTTGATTAGGTTGGTTGGTTACGTTGGTTGATTAGGTTGGTTGGTTAGGTTGCTTGGTTAGGTTAGATAGGCTACCAACAATTACAGCCCTTTTTCTATTTCTATTTCTACAAACCTAGCCTAAACTAACCTAACTTAACCTGCAAACCTAGCCTATTTCCTAGTCAAAACAAACATAACCTAATCTAAGCTAACCTAACCTAACCTAACCTAACGTAACTAACTCCTGGATACCTATTTACTGTTAGGTGAATAGATGTATTCGGTGATAGGAAACGCTACCTACAATTACAGCCCTTCTTCTTTTTCTATTTCTACAAACCTAGCCTATTTTATAGCCTAAACTAACCTAACCTAAGGTAATCTAACTAACTCCTGGATACCTATTTACTGCTACGTGAACAGAGAAGACACGCTACCAACAATTACTGCCCTATTTCTATTTCAACAAAAATAGCCTATTTCTTAGCCTAAACTAATCTAACCTAATTAAACCTAACCTAACCTAATCTAACCTTACCTATATATATACTTCACTACTCACTATCATCATCACTACCACACTACTCACTAACATCATCACTACCTCACTACTCACCATCATCATCACTACCTCTCTACTCACCATCATCATCACTACCTCTCTACTCACCATCATCATTACCTCACTACTCACCATCATCATCACTACCTCACCATCATCATCACTACCTCACCATCATCATCACTACCTCTCTACTCACCATCATCATCACTACCTCTCTACTCACTAACATCATCACTACCTCTCTACTCACCATCATCATCACTACCACACTACTCACTAACATCATCACTACCTCACTACTCACCATCATCATCACTACCTCTCTACTCACCATCATCATCACTACCTCACTACTCACCATAATCATCACTACCACAATACTCACTAACATCATCACTACCTCACTACTCACCATCATCATCACTACCTCTCTACTCACCATCATCATCACAACCTCACTACTCACCATCATCATCACTACCACACTACTCACTAACATCATCACTACCTCACTATTTACCATCATCATCACTACCACAATACTCACTAAGATCATCACTACCTCACTACTCACCATCATCATCACTACCACAATACTCACTAACATCATCACTACCTCACTACTCACCATCATCATCACTACCACACTACTCACTAACATCATCACTACCTCACTACTCACCATCATCATCACTACCTCTATACTCACCATCATCATCACTACCTCTCTAATCACCATCATCATTACCTCACTACTCACCATCATCATCACTACCTCACCATCATCATCACTACCTCTCTACTCACCATCATCATCACTACCTCTCTACTCACTAACATCATCACTACCACACTACTCGCCATCATCATCATTACCTCACTACTCACCATCATCATCACTACCTCTCTACTCACCATCATCATCACTACCTCTCTACTCACTAAAATCATCACTACCACACTACTCGCCATCGTCATCATTACCTCACTACTCACCATCATCAACATTACCTCACTACTCACCATCACTACCACACTACTCACCATCATCACTACCTCACTACTCACCATCATCATCACTACTTCTCTACTCACCACCATCATCATTTCCTCACTACTCACTAACATCATCACTTCCTCACTACTCACCATCATCATCATCATCACTACTCACCATTATCACTACCCACCATCATCACTACCACACTACTCATAAACATCATCACTACAACACTACTCACCATCATCACTACCACACTACTCACTATCATCACTACCACACTACTCGGTGAGTAGTGTGGTAGTGATAGTGAGTAGTGATGATGGTGAGTAGTGAGGCAGTGATGATGATGGTGAGTAGTGTGGTAGTGATGATGATGGTGAGTAGTGTGGTAGTGATGATGATAGTGAATAGTGTGGTAGTGATGATGATAGTGAGTAGTGAGGTTGTGATGATGATGGTGAAGTGTGGTAGTGATGATGATGGTGAGTAGTGTGGTAGTGATGATGATGGTGAGTAGTGAGGAAGTGATGATGATGGTGAGTAGTGTGGTAGTGATGATGATGGTGAGTAGTGAGGTAGTGATGATGATGGTGAGTAGTGTGGTAGTGATGATGATAGTGAAGTGTGGTAGTGATGATGATGGTGAATAGTGTGGTAGTGATGATGATAGTGAGTAGTGAGGTAGTGATGATGATGGTGAGAAGTGATGATAGTGAGTAGTGTGGTAGTGATGATGGTGAGTAGTGAGGTAGTGATGATGATAGTGAGTAGTGATGATGATGGTGAGTAGTGAGGTAGTGATGATGATGGTGAGTAGTGTGGTAGTGATGATGATGGTGAGTAGTGTGGTAGTGATGATGATAGTGATGTAGTGATGATGATGGTGAGTAGTGAGGTAAAGATGATGATGGTGAGTAGTGTGGTAGTGATGATGATAGTGAATAGTGTGGTGGTGATGATGATAGTGAGTAGTGTAGTAGTGATGATGGTGAATAGTGTGGTTGTGATGATGATGGTGAGAAGTGATAGAAGTGATGATAGTGAGTAGTGATGATGATAGTGAATAGTGTGGTAGTGATGATGATGGTGAGTAGTGTGGTAGTTATTATGATAATGAGGTAGTGATGGTGATAGTGAGGTAGTGATGATGATAGTGAATAGTGTGGTAGTGATGATGATGGTGAGTAGTGTGGTAGTGATAATGATAGTGAATAGTGTGGTAGTGATGATGATGGTGAGTAGTGATGATGATAGTGAGTAGTGAGGTAGTGATGATGGTGAGTAGTGAGGTAGTGATATTGATAGTGAGTAGTGAGGTAGTGATGATGATGGTGAGTAGTGTGGTAGTGATGATGATGGTGAGTAGTGTGGTAGTGATGATGATGGTGAGTAGTGATAGAAGTGATGATAGTGAGTAGTGTGGTAGTGATGATGATAGTGAGTAGTGTGGTAGTGATGATGATAGTGAGTAGTGAGGTAGTTATGATAATGGTGAGTAGTGTGGTAGTGATGATGATGGTGAGTAGTGAGGTAGTGATGATGATAGTGAATAGTGTGGTAGTGATGATGATGGTGGGTAGTGATGATGATAGTGAGGTAGTGATGCTGATTGTGAGAAGTGATGATAGAGAGTAGTGGTAGTGATGATGGTGAGTAGTGAGGTAGTGATGATAGTGAATAGTATGGTAGTGATGATGGTGAGTAGTGTGGTAGTGATGATGATAGTGAGTAGTGTGGTTAGTGATGTTGATCGTGAGTATTGTAGTAGTGATGATGATAGTGAGTAGTGAGGTAGTGATGATGATGGTGAATAGTGAGGTAGTGATGATGATGGTGAGTAGTGTGATAGTGATGATGATGGTGAGTAGTGAGGTAGTGATGGTGTTGCTAAGTAGTGTGGTTAGTGATGTTGATCGTGAGTATTGTGGTAGTGATGATGATGGTGAGTATTGTGGTAGTGATGATGGTGAGTAGTGAGGTAGTGATGATGATGGTGAGGTAGTGATGATGGTTAAGAGTAGTGTGGTAGTGATGATGGTGAGTAGTGTGGTAGTGATGATGATGGTGAGGTAGTGATGATGGTTAAGAGTAGTGTGGTAGTGATGATGGTGAGTAGTGTGGTAGTGATGATGTTTATGAGTAGTGTGGTAGTGATGATGGTGAGTAGTGATGATGATAGTGAGTAGTGAGGAAGTGATGATGTTAGTGAGTAGTGAGGTAGTGATGATGGTGAGTAGTGTGGTAGTGATGGTGAGTAGTGAGGTAGTGATGATGGTGAGTAGTGTGGTAGTGATGGTGAGTAGTGAGGTAATGATGATGATGATAGTGAGGTAGTGATGATGATGGTTAGTAGTGAGGTAATGATGATGATGGTGAGTAGAAAGGTAGTGATGATGATGGTGAGTAGAGAGGTAGTGATGATGATGGTGAGGTAGTGATGATGATGGTGAGTAGTGAGGTAATGATGATGGTGAGTAGAGAGGTAGTGATGATGATGGTGAGTAGAGAGGTAGTGATGATGATGGTGAGTAGTGAGGAAGTGATGATGTTAGTGAGTAGTGAGGTAGTGATGATGGTGAGTAGTGTGGTAGTGATGGTGAGTAGTGAGGTAATGATGATGATGGTGAGTAGTGTGGTAGTGATGATGGTGAGTAGTGTGGTAGTGATGGTGAGTAGTGAGGTAATGATGATGATGGTGAGTAGTGAGGTAGTGATGATGTTAGTGAGTATTGTGATAGTGATGATGATGGTGAGTAGTGAGGTAGTGATGATGTTAGTGAGTAGTGTGGTAGTGATGATGATAGTGAGTAGTGAAGTATATATATAGGTAAGGTTAGATTAGGTTAGGTTAGGTTTAATTAGGTTAGATTAGTTTAGGCTAAGAAATAGGCTATTTTTGTTGAAATAGAAATAGGGCAGTAATTGTTGGTAGCGTGTCTTCTCTGTTCACGTAGCAGTAAATAGGTATCCAGGAGTTAGTTAGATTACCTTAGGTTAGGTTAGTTTAGGCTAGGTTTGTAGAAATAGAAAAAGAAGAAGGGCTGTAATTGTAGGTAGCGTTTCCTATCACCGAATACATCTATTCACCTAACAGTAAATAGGTATCCAGGAGTTAGTTACGTTAGGTTAGGTTAGCTTAGATTAGGATATGTTTGTTTTGACTAGAAAATAGGCTAGGTTTGCAGGTTAAGTTAGGTTAGTTTAGGCTAGGTTTGTAGAAATACCTGCCAGACCCCCACACCAGCCAGACCCCTCACACCAGCCAGACCTCCCACACCAGCCAGACCTCCCACACCAGCCAGACCTCCCACACCAGCCAGACCCCCCACACCAGCCAGACCAGCAAGTACAGCCACAACAGCAACTTTACCAACAAGTACAGCCACAACAGCAACTGTACCAACAAGTACAGCCACAACAGCAACTGTACCAGCAAACACAGCCACAACAGCAACTGTACCAGCAAACACAGCCACAACAGCATCTGTACCAGCAAACACAGTCACAACAGCATCTATACCAGCAAACACAGTCACAACAGCATCTGTACCAGCAAACACAGTCACAACAGCATCTGTACCAGCAAACACAGTCACAACAGCAACTGTACCAACAAGTACAGCCACAACAGCAACTGTACCAACAAGTACAGCCACAACAGCAACTGTACCAACAAGTACAGCCACAACAGCAACTGTACCAGCAAACACAGCCACAACAGCAACTGTACCAGCAAACACAGCCACAACAGCAACTGTACCAGCAAACGCAGCCACAACAGCAACTGTACCAGCAAACACAAACACAGGTTAGGTTAGGTTAGGTTAGGTTGGTTGGTTAGGTTAGGTTGGTTGGTTAGGTTGGTTGGTTAGGTTAGGTTGGTTGGTTAGGTTGGTTGGTTAGGTCGGTTGGTTGGTTAGGTCGGTTGGTTAGGTTGGTTGGTTAGGTTTGGTTGGTTGGTTGGTTAGGTTGGTTGGTTAGGTTGGTTGGTTGGTTAGGTTGGTTGGTTAGGTTAGGTTGGTTGGTTAGGTCAGTTGGTTGGTTAGGTCGGTTGGTTGGTTAGGTAGGTTAGGTTGGTTGGTTAGGTTAGGTTGGTTAGGTTAGGTTGGTTGGTTAGGTTAGGTTGGTTAGGTTAGGTTGGTTGGTTAGGTTGGTTGGTTAGGTTAGGTTGGTTGGTTAGGTTGGTTGGTTGGTTAGGTTGGTTGGTTGGTTAGGTTAGGTTGGTTGGTTAGGTCGGTTGGTTAGGTTGGTTGGTTGGTTAGGTTGGTTGGTTAGGTTGGTTGGTTGGTTAGGTCGGTTGGTTAGGTTAGGTTGGTTGGTTAGGTTGGTTGGTTAGGTTGGTTGGTTGGTTAGGTTAGGTTGGTTGGTTAGGTTGGTTGGTTAGGTTGGTTGGTTGGTTAGGTTAGGTTGGTTAGGTTAGGTTGGTTGGTTAGGTTGGTTGGTTAGGTTGGTTGGTTGGTTGGTTAGGTTGCTCAGGTTAGGTTGCTCAGGTTAGGTTGCTCAGGTTAGGTTGCTCAGGTTCGGTTGCTCAGGTTCGGTTGCTCAGGTTAGGTTGCTCAGGTTAGGTTGCTCAGGTTCGGTTGCTCAGGTTAGGTTGGTTGGTTAGGTTAGGTTGGTTGGTTAGGTTGCTCAGGTTCGGTTGCTCAGGTTAGGTTGCTCAGGTTAGGTTGCTCAGGTTAGATTGCTCAGGTTAGGTTGCTCAGGTTAGGTTGCTCAGGTTAGGTTGCTCAGGTTAGGTTGCTCAGGTTAGATTGCTCAGGTTCGGTTGCTCAGGTTAGGTTGCTCAGGTTAGATTGCTCAGGTTCGGTTGCTCAGGTTAGATTGCTCAGGTTCGGTTGCTCAGGTTAGGTTGCTCAGGTTAGGTTGCTCAGGTTAGATTGCTCAGGTTAGGTTGCTCAGGTTCGGTTGCTCAGGTTAGATTGCTCAGGTTCGGTTGCTCAGGTTAGGTTGCTCAGGTTAGATTGCTCAGGTTCGGTTGCTCAGGTTAGGTTGCTCAGGTTAGGTTGCTCAGGTTAGGTTGCTCAGGTTAGGTTGCTCAGGTTAGGTTGCTCAGGTTAGATTGCTCAGGTTCGGTTGCTCAGGTTAGGTTGCTCAGGTTAGGTTGCTCAGGTTAGATTGCTCAGGTTCGGTTGCTCAGGTTAGGTTGCTCAGGTTAGATTGCTCAGGTTAGGTTGCTCAGGTTAGGTTGCTCAGGTTAGATTGCTCAGATTCGGTTGCTCAGGTTAGGTTGCTCAGGTTAGATTGCTCAGGTTAGGTTGCTCAGGTTAGGTTGCTCAGGTTAGATTGCTCAGGTTCGGTTGCTCAGGTTAGGTTGCTCAGGTTCGGTTGCTCAGGTTAGGTTGCTCAGGTTAGGTTGCTCAGGTTAGGTTGCTCAGGTTAGGTTGCTCAGGTTAGGTTGCTCAGGTTAGGTTGCTCAGGTTCGGTTGCTCAGGTTCGGTTGCTCAGGTTAGGTTGCTCAGGTTAGATTGCTCAGGTTCGGTTGCTCAGGTTAGGTTGCTCAGGTTAGATTGCTCAGGTTCGGTTGCTCAGGTTAGATTGCTCAGGTTCGGTTGCTCAGGTTAGATTGCTCAGGTTCGGTTGCTCAGGTTCGGTTGCTCAGGTTAGGTTGCTCAGGTTAGGTTGCCCAGGTTAGATTGCTCAGGTTCGGTTGCTCAGGTTAGGTTGCTCAGGTTAGGTTGCTCAGGTTCGGTTGCTCAGGTTAGGTTGCTCAGGTTAGGTTGCTCAGGTTCGGTTGCTCAGGTTAGGTTGCTCAGGTTAGGTTGCTCAGGTTCGGTTGCTCAGGTTAGGTTGCTCAGGTTAGGTTGCTCAGGTTAGGTTGCTCAGGTTAGGTTGCTCAGGTTAGGTTGCTCAGGTTAGGTTGCTCAGGTTAGGTTGCTCAACCTTAGGTTAGGTTAGGTTACATTGCTTAGGTTGGTTGGTTACGTTGGTTGGTTGGTTAGGTTCCTTGGTTAGGTTGGTTGGTTAGGTTGGTTGGTTGGTTGGATAGCTTAGGTTGGTTGGTTACGTTGGTTAGTTGGTTGGTTGGTTAGGTTCCCTGGTTAGGTTGGTTGGTTAGGTTACATAGCTTAGGTTGGTTGGTTAGGTTAGATAGCTTAGGTTGGTTGGTTAGGTTAGATAGCTTAGGTTGGTTGGTTAGGTTAGATAGCTTCAGTTGGTTAGGTTGGTTGGTCAGTTAGGTTGGTTAGGTTGGTTGCTTAGGTTGGTTATGTTGGTTAGGTTGGTTGTTTAGGTTAGTTAGGTTGGTAATCAATCAATCTTCGGCTATCCAGAGAATCTATCGAAACTGATGCTCCTACAGGAGGGGACACACAGAGAAATCTGTGCCCTGTACTTGCAACCGTTCGGTTGGTTGGTTAGGTTAGATAGCTTACGTTGGTTAAGTTGGTTAGTTAGGTTGGTTGGTTAGTTAGATAGCTTAGGTTGGTTGATTAGGTTGGTTGGTTGGTTAGGTTCCTTGGTTAGGTTGGTTGGTTAGGTTGCTTGGTTAGGTTAGATAGCTTAGGTTGGTTGGTTAGGTTAGGTTGGTTAGTTAGGTTAGATAGCTTAGGTTGGTTAGTTAGGTTGGTTGGTTGGTTAGGTTGGTTGATTAGGTTGGTTAGGTTGGTTGGTTAGGTTGGTTGGTTAGGTTTGATTGGTTAGGTTTGGTTGGTTAGGTTAGGTTGCTTAGGTTGGTTGCTTAGGTTAGGTTGGTTAGGTTTGTTAGGTTAGGTTAGTTACATTGGTTGATTAGGTTGGTTGGTTAGGTTACTTGGTTGGTTAGGTTAGGTTGGTTCGTTAGGTAAGGTTAGGTTACTTGGTTGGTTAGGTTGGTTGGTTAGGTAAGGTTAGGTTGGTTGGTTAGGTTGGTTAGGTTAGTTGGTTAGGTTAGGTTGGTTAGGTTAGGTTGGTTACATTGGTTGATTAGGTTGATTGATTAAGTTGGTTGGTTAGGTTAGGTTGGTTGGTTGGTTAGGTTTGGTTGGTTAGGTTAGGTTGGTTGATTAGGTTGGTTGGTTGGGTTGGTTGGTTGGGTTGGTTGGGTTGGTTGGTTGTGTTGGTTGGTTAGGTTGGTTGATTAGGTTGGTTGATTTGATTGGTTGATTAGGTTGGTTGATTAGGTTGGTTGATTAAGTTGGTTGGTTAGGTAAGGTTGGTTGGGTTGGTTGGTTAGGTTACTTGGTTGGTTAGGTTGGTTGGTTAGGTTAGGTTAGGTTGGTTGGTTAGGTTAGGTTGGTTAGGTTGGTTGGTTGGTTAGGTTGGTTACATTGGTTGATTATGTTGGTTGGTTAGGTTGGTTGGTTAGGTTATCTTAGTTAGGTTGGTTGGTTAGGTTGGTTGATTAAGTTGGTTGATTAGGTTGGTTGATTAGGGGTGGTTGATTAGATTGGTTGGTTGGTTAGGTTGGTTGGTTAAGTTAGATAGCTTAGGTAGGTTGGTTTGGTTGGTTGGATTTGTTGGATTGGTTGGTTGGATTGGTTGGTTAGGTTGGGTTGGTTAGGTTGGTTGATTAGGGGTGGTTGATTAGATTGGTTGGTTGGTTAGGTTGGTTGGGTTGGTTGGATTGGTTGGATTGGTTGGTTAGGTTAGGTTGGTTAGGTTGGTTGATTAGGGGTGGTTGATTAGGTGGGTTGGTTAGGTTAGGTTGGTTAGGTTAGGTTGGTTAGGTTGGTTGATTAGGGGTGGTTGATTAGATTGGTTGGTTGGTTAAGTTAGATAGCTTAGGTTGGTTGGTTAGGTTGGTTGGTTGGGTTGGTTGGTTAGCCTGGTTGGTTGGTTAGATTAGGTTGCCTAGGTTGGTTGGTTGATTAGATTGGTTAGTTAGGTGGTTGGTTAGGTTAGGTTGGTTGGTTAAGTTAGATAGCTTAGGTTCGTTGGTTAGGTTGGTTGGTTTAGTTGGTTGGTTAAGTTAGATAGCTTTGGTTGGTTGGTTAGGTTGGTTGGTTTGGTTAGGTTGGTTGTTTGGGTTGGTTGGTTGTGTGGTTGGATAGATTAGGTTGCCTAGGTTGGTTGGTTGGTTAGGTTGGTTAGGTGGGTTGGTTAGGTTGGGTTGGTTAGGTTAGGTTGGTTGGGTTGGTTAGGTTGGTTGGTTAGGTAGGTTACTTAGGTTGGTTGGTTAGGTAGGTTACTTAGGTTGGTTGGTTGGTTGGTTGGTTGGTTGGTTGGTTAGGTTAGGTTTAAACAAGCTGTTTAAATCATAGCATAAGTAAGAACTCTGGTTAGTGTTTGTAGGTAATAGTTGTGTGTGTGTACACACACATACAACTCTTTGAAAATGTAATAAGTTATTACGAAACGCGTTCAAGTGTCACGTCAGACTAGCGAATAAAAATAAATAAAAATAAAAATATATAAAAATAAAAAAAAAAAGAATAAAAATGAATTTTGGAGAATGGATTTTTCAATTACCATCAACAGTGAAAAGAAACAAGATCGAGAAAATTCGTGTTAGAAATATTTATCTTACTTACTCGGTCATTTTAAATAAAATAATATAATTATATATATATGTGCATATATATTGTGACGATAATCTCCTTCAAGAGATTGAGCCTGCTCTTCCCTCCATAATTACGTCTTCACAATTATATAAAAAGACTATGGAAGAAATGTCCAACAACGACAACAACACCAGCAAGGCTTGCCAGGGTGAGCAGAAACGTATGCAGCCAGCCACCTGTTCGAACTCCAACCACCAAACTACCCGTTGATCGCTACGGCTCCGCTGATTGGTCGCCGGTCTGGCTGCACCTGCACTCGCCCCCAATACTACCTGATGTCTGGGGTCGCCCCAACATCAGTCCTCAGAATGTTCAGTGCTTTCGTAGCCAGCACTCCTCCCAGCTAGACTCTAGAGTGTACTGAGAGAGGTGGTGGCTTTAAGCCAATATTCCAGCACCTCCCACTTAACTTTTGTATTGCACTTCTTGTTATTTTGCCTTAACGTAACTTTTCATTGTGTCATTTAAGTATTCTTATTATTTTGATTGATTGATTTTATTATACATATTTGTTTGTGCATTATTTTCATGTTTTGATTTATTTAACGTAATTAAAATTTCATTGTTAAAGTTTACTTGTGTTTTGTGTGTCTTCTCCTTACCTTACCACAGACGAAGTTCCAGTTTTTCTATTTTTTTTTTATAACTATGTGACGAGGCCATACCCCTAGCCTTAAACAGCCGAACACCAACGCGTTACCGTCACAAGTTATATGGGGGCCTGTCCTAGGAGCTTCACTCAGGTACTGGTGCCAAGTGGTAATTTATGGGAAGCGTATTTAACTTTGTTAACGTAGCTTTACTATTTTTCATTCAATTTCATTTTTTATAAGGTGCGGTGTATTGTGCATTACGAGAGTAACATATAGTGAAGGTGAGACAACTTTGGATTACGTGGTGACTGTAGGCCGCAGTCATACTCTTAATTGGTCATCTCTCCCTCCTTGTTATTACTCGTATTTACCATCTATGTCCCTTGAATATTTCTCATTCTGACAGATCATCATATTGGTACCCTGGTACTGTGGTCTGCCCCGGGTCAAGAGTACCCAATCTTCTGCAATCTGACTGTAGGAGGACAAAGAGGGCCATAGTTCCTCTAGCTCGAACTTTAGTTGCTGAATTGGGACCTCAGCAGCAGTTCTCGTCACAAGTTGACACCTCGCACCCCTACACGTCAGTCAGAGATGATGATACATACAACGGTAGGGAATTAGCTTATTTTTTCAGAGCACAAAAGTTCGCTAATTCTGTAAGTATCATATTAAATTCAGTAGGAAAAACTTGCTTTATGTCCTATAGAGACTTGGCAAGGTATGCCTACATCCTTGGACTACCAATTTTACTTTTGAAGCATTTAACTGTTTCATTTGTTTTCGAAACTTTGTTTCATTTGTTAGTAGGATTTTCTTGCCCTTATTCTCTTACATGAGTACCGGGTACAAGATTTCCTGCGCCCTTGATTTAATTTAATCATTTAATATCTTTCACTTAACGTTAATTGTTAAAGATCACACAGGATAGGTGCCAGTTGCCACGTTGTCCTGTTTCTGACATTTCATTATTGAACATTCGTGTACCTTTATTTGCTAATTTCACCATGTTTCGTCTCCAAACTTTCCGTGCAAATCCAGCAGGTGAAATAGGGACTTTGAGTCGTGCCAAGAGGACTGAACTACAAACTCTTGCACATGAGTACCAACTAGAAGTTCCCTACCAAGCCAACAAAAATGACCTACACAACCTGTTGCTGGATTACTATTTAGAGCAAGGTAAGATAGACTCTGAAACTCATGAAACTTACTATATTGCAGAGAAAACTGACTTGGCAACGATGAAACTTAAACTAGAGCTGGCCAAGATTGAACGTGAGCAGCAAAGAGAAGCAGCTGCCATACGAAGGGAAGAACACGAACGCGAAGCCGCTTTGAGGAGAGACGAACAAGAACGCGAAGCTGCTTTGAGGAGAGAAGAACACGAACGTGAGGTCGCATTACTCCGTGAACGTGAACGAGTACAGCTTGAAACACTCCAGGAGCGGGAACGCTTACAGCTTGAAACCAAACAACGCGAGTTGGAAATACAACGCGAACATGACAAGCAACAAGCAACTCTGGCTCTAGAGTGTCGTCAACGTGAAATCGCCTTGGAAACTTCACACTTCACTCAACGCCAACAAGCTACTGCCAATCTTCCCGTCAGTTTTAATATATCACATGCAAGTAAGTTAATGCCATCCTTTGTAGAAGCAGAAGTTGATGTGTTCTTTACCACCTTTGAAACCCTTGCTAATCAACTCAGTTGGCCTGTCGACCAATGGGCAACACTTCTCAGAGTCCATCTTACAGGTAGAGCTGCAGTCACACTCAGTACTTTGGCGTCTGAGAATGACTACTACACTCTGAAACAAGCAGTGTTAGACGCCTACCTACTTTCCACCGAAAGTTATAGAAGGAAATTCCGTGACCACCTGAAGGCAAGTACCACTACCTTCCTCGAGTTTGCTAACACGAAACGGAGGTATTTCATGAAATGGCTGGAAGCAGCACATGTCTCTACTTTTACAGAACTCGTGAACCTGATGCTTGTTGAAGAATTCTTGAGACGTGTGCCGCCTCCTGTCCGCCTCTACTTAGCAGATAAAGAAGAAACCGACTACCTGAAGTGTGCTAAGTCGGCTGACACTTACAGCCTCATCCACCGGCTGACACCTGAACCATCCTCCAGTAAGAAGTCGTGGTACAGTTACGAGAAGGTGAGCCCCGATCAAGCTGGTTCACAACTGTACTGCAAGTATTGTAGACTCTATGGACATACCATAGACAAGTGTGGTAAGTCTCAATACAAGGGAACCACTGACCAACAAAGACCCAAACCAACTCCTCCTAAGTCCGGTAAGCCTGTGATGAATGTTGGTGTTAATGTTAATGATCTTTCTCTTTTCAGTAACCACCTGTATACTGGAACTGTCTCTGCCAACGGTTCAAATCCGGAGGGACGTTTCAAATTGAAGATCTTGAGGGACACAGCGGCTCTACAATCGATCATCTTGAAGTCGGCTGTGCCCAACATAGTCTACACCGGGGAAACAGTCTTCATCACTGCCCTCACTGCTACCACTCCATACCCTCTCGCCAGAGTCCACCTGGATTGTCCCTACGTGAACGGGGAAGTCCAAGTCGCCGTCAGGGAAAAGCCTTTTCCCATGCCTGGAGTGCAACTTCTCCTAGGCAACGACTTGGCAGAAGACCTGCAACCGACCAACCTGATCGTCATGGACAAACCCCAGGTGTGTAACTCTGTGCCAATAAATCCTATTCTTGAGTATGTTCCAGCAGAGGTTCAAGAGAGTGATGAAGTTTCTCCTCCGGTTCTCGTGACCACCCGTGCACAAGCCGCACGTCCACAGCCAGCTGACTCTACTGCTACCGCTGTCCCTCAAGACCCTCAGAAACTACCCCCGCATCTGACCAAGTTGGAGTTCCGTAAGTTGCAGAGGGAAGATCTTACTTTAACACCATTGTTTTTCCAGGCTGAGACTCAACCCGACAGTATTCCTGGGTTCTTCCTAGAGAACGACTTGCTCTACCGCAGATATAGACCCAGTAAACTGAAGGAGGAGGACGATTGGGCCAACACCGAACAACTTGTGATTCCCACCAGCCTGCGGCCCACTATTCTACACCTGGCCCACGGAGCATTCTCCCACTACGGCTTCAACAAGACTTACCATGGGATTCGTCAAGACTACTACTGGCCAGGTATGGTAAACAACGTCAAACAGTACGTAAAACAGTGTCATACATGTCAGATGGCAGGCAAACCGAACGTCTCCATTCCCAGAGCACCACTGATTCCCATACAGGTGCCTGCGGAACCTTTCCACAGACTCATAATAGACTGTGTTGGTCCTTTACCTCGGACCAGTTCAGGTAACGCCTACATCCTAACCATCCTGTGTCCTACCACCAGATTTCCCATAGCAGTTCCAGTGAAGAACATCACGGCTGCTACGGTTATCAAACATCTACTGAAGATCTTCACTCAATACGGATTTCCCAGGGAGATTCAAAGTGACTGTGGCACCAACTTCACCAGTGATCTCTTCAAAAGGACACTGGAGGAGTTCAACATCAAACAGGTATTGTCCAGCCCCTATCATCCTGCTTCACAGGGTTCTCTTGAACGTAGTCATCAGACCATCAAAGCACTCTTGAAAAAGTTTTGTAGTGAAACCTCAAAGGATTGGGATAAGCAGATTGACCTAATAATGTGTATTTTCAGAAGTCTCCCCAATGAGTCCCTAGGAGTATCTCCTTATGAGATGCTCTACGGCCGTAAGTGCCGTACTCCCCTTAAGGCTTTCAAAGACTCTCTCAGAGATGCCACCTTCAGTGAGCATCAGAATGTGCCCCAGTTTCTTCAAAACCTTCAACACATTCTAGAGAGAGTCCACCGCTTTGCTCATGATAATCTATTGAAAGCCCAGGTGAGAATGAAGACTCATTACGACCAGACCAGCAAAGTAAGAAAATTCAAGCCGGGAGACTTCGTCCTTGCTTATTTCCCTATCCCAGGTTCACCTTTACAAAACAGATTTTCAGGACCCTACTGCGTCAAAGAGTGCAGGAATAATAATAATTATGTGATAGAGACTCCAGATAGGCGGCGGAAGACCCAGCTGTGCCACGTCAACCTCCTGAAGCAATATAATGGTACTCCTCCCACTGTCTTGACTAATTATTCCACATTCACAGAACCCTACATCCACAGTGAGACCTTCCCAGCTTCTCCTCCCGAAAGCACTGACAAGGAGTCAGCGCTTTCTAATTCCGAAATCCTTAATGATCTTCCCAAATACTTTCAGGATAATCATAGTGCACCTCTCGTCAAGATCTTCAGAGAACATCAAGAGTTGTTCAGAGATGATCCCCAAGAGTGTAATGTTACCCAGCACGACATCCAACTGCTCCCCGACACCCGGCCGATTCGTCAACCCTTCTACCGAATCAGCCCGAGCAAGAAGGAAGTCATGCGTGCTGAGGTGCAATACCTCTTGGATCATGGACTGGCTACACCTTGTGAGTCCCCCTGGGCCTCACCCTGTATCTTGGTGCCCAAACCCCAAGGTAAGGTGCGGTTGTGCACCGACTATCGTAAACTGAACTCTGTCACTGTCAAGGATGCTTACCCCTTGCCAAGGATAGATGACATCCTTGATGCCATTGGTAGTGCCCAGTACTTGTCCCAAGTGGACTTGCTTAAGGGGTACTATCAAGTGTGTCTAACGGAGCGCGCTAAAGAGATATCTGC
The DNA here is from genome assembly GCF_040958095.1 of Procambarus clarkii. NCBI lineage: Eukaryota > Metazoa > Arthropoda > Malacostraca > Decapoda > Cambaridae > Procambarus > Procambarus clarkii. The sequence goes on from NC_091173.1 coordinate 42,505,406, forward strand.
CTTCATCACTCCTTTTGGACTTTTCAGATATGAACGCCTTCCTTTCGGACTATGTAATGCCCCGGCCACCTTTCAAAGAGCTGTCAACCGTGTCATCCAGGGCTTGGATAACACATACGCCTACCTGGACGATATCGTCGTAGCCTCCAACTCCTGGAGTGAACATCTGCTCCAGCTGCGACGTCTGTTCTCCAAGCTCCTGACAGCCGGCCTCACCATCAACCTGGGCAAGTCCACTTTCGCGAAAGGTAAAGTGCGTTATCTGGGTCATGTTATTGGGAGTGGCAGCATAGCTCCGTTAGACTCACACACTCAAGCCATCCTACAGTATCCACAGCCTACCACCAGGAAGCAGCTCCTGCGCTTCCTTGGTCTTGCCTCTTACTACCGTAGGTTTGTGAGGAATTTCAGTACAGTCGCCACACCTCTAATTCTATTAACCAGTCCCAAGCAACGGTATAATTGGACCATGCAGCAAACCGTTGCTTTCGAACAACTCAAATTCCTCCTCTGTTCTAACCCCATTCTCGCCTCTCCAGATATCACCAAGCCTTTCGTCCTTCATGTCGACGCCAGTGGTACCGGCGTTGGTGGTGTCCTGATGCAACTACGAGGCGAGGAGGTTCTACCTGTCAGCTACTACAGCTACAAACTGAAACCACACCAGAGGAACTACAGCACTATTGAAAAGGAGCTACTATCCATCGTCCTGAACCTCCAACACTTCGCTCCGTACCTACAAGGCGCCAGGTCTACCACCATCTTCTCAGACCACAACCCTCTCCGCTTCCTACATCAAGCCCAATTCACCAACCAGCGTCTTCTACGATGGGCTCTGTATTTACAAGACTTCAACCTGGAGATCCGCTATATCAAGGGTTCTGACAACACCATAGCCGATGCCCTCTCCAGAGTTTATGAAGTAGAAGCGACTCCATCCATTACTCCACCACATAACGACGTACTTCTTCCAGAACCGCAGGCTTCGGGGGAGAGTTGTGACGATAATCTCCTTCAAGAGATTGAGCCTGCTCTTCCCTCCATAATTACGTCTTCACAATTATATAAAAAGACTATGGAAGAAATGTCCAACAACGACAACAACACCAGCAAGGCTTGCCAGGGTGAGCAGAAACGTATGCAGCCAGCCACCTGTTCGAACTCCAACCACCAAACTACCCGTTGATCGCTACGGCTCCGCTGATTGGTCGCCGGTCTGGCTGCACCTGCACTCGCCCCCAATACTACCTGATGTCTGGGGTCGCCCCAACATCAGTCCTCAGAATGTTCAGTGCTTTCGTAGCCAGCACTCCTCCCAGCTAGACTCTAGAGTGTACTGAGAGAGGTGGTGGCTTTAAGCCAATATTCCAGCACCTCCCACTTAACTTTTGTATTGCACTTCTTGTTATTTTGCCTTAACGTAACTTTTCATTGTGTCATTTAAGTATTCTTATTATTTTGATTGATTGATTTTATTATACATATTTGTTTGTGCATTATTTTCATGTTTTGATTTATTTAACGTAATTAAAATTTCATTGTTAAAGTTTACTTGTGTTTTGTGTGTCTTCTCCTTACCTTACCACAGACGAAGTTCCAGTTTTTCTATTTTTTTTTTATAACTATGTGACGAGGCCATACCCCTAGCCTTAAACAGCCGAACACCAACGCGTTACCGTCACAATATATATATATATATATATATATATATATATATATATATATATATATATATATATATATATATATATATATATATATATATATGTCGTACAAAGTAGCCAGAACGCACTTCTCGGCCTACTATGCAAGGCCCGATTTGCCTAATAAGCCAAGTTTTCCTGAATTAATATATTTTCTCAAATTTTTTTTCTTATGAAATGATAAAGGTACCCATTTCATTATGTATGAGGTCAATTTTTTTTATTGGAGTTATAATTAACGTAGATATATGACCGAACCTAACCAACCCAATCAATTTTTTTTAATGAGCAATCGATTTTTTTATACCCGCATTTTGGGTGAGGTGATATGTTGCAACAGTTTTGGATGAGGTGAACAAAACTTTCAACACAGGATAGAACACGAAACAATGGGTATTGAAGGTAAGAATGAAAGTAATTGCAGAGGGCCTATTGGTCCATATTTCTTGATGCTTCTATATTGGAGCGGAGTCTTGAGGTGGGTAGAATATAGTTGTGCAATAATTGGCTGTTGATTGCTGGTGTTGACTTCTTGATGTGTAGTGCCTCGCAAACGTCAAGCCGCCTGCTATCGCTGTATCTATCGATGATTTCTGTGTTGTTTACTAAGATTTCTCTGGCGATGGTTTGGTTGTGGGAAGAGATTATATGTTCCTTAATGGAGCCCTGTTGCTTATGCATCGTTAAACGCCTAGAAAGAGATGTTGTTGTCTTGCCTATATACTGGGTTTTTTGGAGCTTACAGTCCCCAAGAGGGCATTTGAAGGCATAGACGACGTTAGTCTCTTTTAAAGCGTTCTGTTTTGTGTCTGGAGAGTTTCTCATGAGTAGGCTGGCCGTTTTTCTGATTTTATAGTAAATCGTCAGTTGTATCCTCTGATTTTTGTCTGTAGGGATAACGTTTCTATTAACAATATCTTTCAGGACCCTTTCCTCCGTTTTATGAGCTGTGGAAAATAAGTTCTTGTAAAATAGTCTAATAGGGGGTATAGGTGTTGTGTTAGTTGTCTCTTCAGAGGTTGCATGGCGTTTCACTTTCCTTCTTATGATGTCTTCGACGAAACCATTGGAGAAGCCGTTGTTGACTAGGACCTGCCTTACCCTACAGAGTTCTTCGTCGACTTGCTTCCATTCTGAGCTGTGGCTGAGAGCACGGTCGACATATGCGTTAACAACACTCCTCTTGTACCTGTCTGGGCAGTCGCTGTTGGCATTTAGGCACATTCCTATGTTCGTTTCCTTAGTGTAGACTGCAGTGTGGAAACCTCCGCTCTTTTCCATGACTGTTACATCTAGAAAGGGCAGCTTCCCATCCTTCTCCATCTCGTAAGTGAAACGCAACACGGAACTCTGCTCAAATGCCTCCTTCAGCTCCTGCAGATGTCTGACATCAGGTACCTGTGTAAAAATGTCGTCAACATACCTGCAGTATATGGCCGGTTTCAAGTTCATGTCGACTAAGACTTTTTGCTCGATGGCACCCATGTAGAAGTTTGCAAACTGGACACCTAGGGGAGAACCCATGGCGACCCCATCTACTTGCTTATACATGTGCCCATCCGGGCTCAAGAAGGGTGCCTCTTTAGTACAAGCTTGGAGTAATTTCCTCAGAATATTTTCTGGTATGTCAAGAGGAGTACAGACTGGATCACGATACACTCTGTCGGCTATCATCCCGATTGTCTCGTCCACAGGTACGTTGGTAAACAGCGATTCTACGTCCAACGAGGCTCTTATCCCTGTGGCCCGTGTGCCCCGCAGTAAATCAACAAATTCCTTTGGAGACTTCAGGCTGAAGGTGCAAGGTACGTAAGGAGTCAGCAAGCCATTGAGTCGTTTCGCCAGTCTGTACGTGGGTGTGGGTATCTGGCTAATGATTGGCCGAAGTGGGTTTCCAGGCTTGTGCGTCTTGACATTTCCATACGCATATCCAGGTTTATATTCCCCAATGATCTTTGGCAGGTGGAGTCCGGATTTCTTGGCGTTCACAGTTTCGATCAGTTTGTTGACCTTTGCTTTTAATTCGGCTGTAGTGTCCTTCGTTACCCTTTGGAACTTAGTTTGGTCAGAGAGTATGATGTTCATTTTCGCCAGATATTCGTCTTTTTTAAGAATGACATATATTGGCGACTTGTCACCTCTCCTGACAACTATCTCCTTGTTCTCACGAAGGCTTTTAGCTGCCGCTTTAAGCTCGGGGGACAGTATGGTGCTTCTGTAGTTGCCTCGATTCTTTCCTCCTTCTGCAATAAGTTCTGCTTGTAAGGTATCTTTGGTAGTGACCTTCTTTTGTGTCTCGAGGTCGAATATGTCGTCCAACAGGATTTCCAACTCTACTTTCCGGGCCATCTCACTCGGTCTGGACATAACATGACAGTTTATGCCCAGATTTAGGAGAGTGACTTGGTCCTCAGTGAGGTTAATTCCTGCAAGGTTCAGGAAGCCATCTCTTGGTCGTGGAATTGCCATAGGTCCTCCATATAATGTTGTTAGTTTCTTGATAATCCTTGTTTCAGTGCTGAGGTGATGTTGGTCTGTGAGGATGTCGAGGTGTTGTTCAATTATTAATCTTACTTTTTCGGTCATATTTAATAATATATATATATATATATATATATATATATATATATATATATATATATATATATATATATATATATATATATATATATATATATATATATATATATATATATTAATATTATATATATGTGTGTGTGTGACACTTATGCCAACAGGTGTGTGCACAGTTCCAGTGTTGTACTAGAGTGATAGGGTGACCGGAGTCCCTGAATGGATAAGTATTTTTATATATTCTGAATAACATTCAGAATGACCTAGAGTTGTAAGGAGTGAATTATGCCATATAATATATCGTGTTTATTTTTCTTACAAATATAACTTATATGTGTATATTTTATATGTCTATAACCTATATGTGTTCATGTCTCTATATGTCTCTTATATCTTTCTACTCAGCCGTTTCCCTACTCCTTGAATTTCCCTTGACAAGTAAAATAGCCTCATCCCCTAGACAGTACAGTAAAAAGGATATTAAGAGCAGAGTTGTAGCTTAGGAACAAGGTTAACTTAGGATTACATAATAAAGCATTAATTAAAGCATTAATTAATAAGTAGTTTATAAAAGGCTGTGGCAGAGTAAATTAAGGTATCAGGCAATCGCAGTCAAATATATGTGGAGAGCTTAGTAGTGGATAAAGGCCTTGACACCAGATAAAAGGTCTTGACACTCCCTATGCAGCTGTATTGCAGCTTGCTTATATGTGCCGGTAACACTGTACTGTAGATGGTAGAGTGATGCTGGTGGTGTACTCTGGGAGTACATCTGGCATTACCACAGGCCGCTGTGCACTACACACAACCTTAAATACAGCTACATGAGTAGCTTTGGAATATAAAGGAACATTAAGAAAGTTTCATAACACTTCACCACAAACTGTAAACCAGGTTTAGACACGTGTGGCTCCTTGTCTCGAGTCTTCACCCCGTGAGTCACTATGAACCCCTTGTGAACGTTGACATATTCGACAAGTGCAGGCGAAGAGTCACAATAACGTGGCTGAAGTATGTTGACCACACCACACACTAGAAGGTGAAGGGGCGACCATGTTTCCGTCCAAAATCGACTTGATTTTTCGGTACAATTGACTTGAGAATGGTCCAGGACGGACCGAAACGTGGTCGTCCCTTCACCTTCTAGTGTGTGGTCTTGTCAACATATTTGACAAGGCTGTTGAGTATATAGATACACAAAGCATCCCAATAATGACTGCGAGCAATTAATGCCAGATAATGCAGACAAGACCAGTTGAATGGTCTTAATGAACTTAATGCTAACTTAAGTAATTAACAAGCTTAAGGAATTTACCAAGAAAGGTCAACATTTATGCTGGAGCCATCCATGGTTACAACTTACTAAACAATGTAACTATTTATTTAATAAAAAACAAAGCCACTAGCACAGCTAAAACTGCTTCAAATAACAAAATAGCAATAACTGAAAAACTAAGGTAATGTGAAAGTTCCACTAATTTTGCTTGAAAGAATTGGTGCCATTTTGAACTTTCCATAACTGGTATTTTTGCAACATTCGATGACGGCTGAGTCTTCAAACTTTCTCACAAATATTGTCTTCATTATCTCTCCCGTTACTGAATATTGGTGTTGCATGTGGCATTTACCAACCAATTGTCCTCTCTCATCCACGCAAATAAAACATTCATAATTCTTGCAAGGATAATATATTCACCTAGTTGTGCTTGTGGGGGATGAACTCGGCTTTTTCCGCCCGCCTCTCAACTCTCAATCAACTGTTATTAACTACTATTTTGTCCCCCCCACACCACACACACCCCAGAAAGCAGCCCGTGGCAGCTGACTAACTCCATGGTACCTATTTACTGCTAAGTAACAGGGGCATTAGGATGAAAGAAACTCTGCCCATTGTTTCTCGCCGGCGCCCGGAATCGAACTCGGGACCACAGGATCACGCGTTCAGTGTGCTGTCCGCTCAGCCAGAGGCCTCCCCCCAGTCACTATATGTGAATATAGTCACACCCTGTGGGGTAAGGACGGAGAATTCTGGATAAATAAAGAGCTCACAATACACACACAAATCACAATAGCGTGATGCATTATATGAACAAATCCACAAAGGCCGTGATGAGGGTTCGAACTTACGCCCGGGATGATCCCAGACGCTGCCTTAGTCGACTACGCCACGACATGGTAAAAGAATTACAACCGGGCGACCACAGTCTTGACACGGATCCTGCAGCCTCTCCGAGAGGTCACACTGTTGCTCTTCTCGACAACAAAGTTGATATTTAATTTTGTTAGAAAATTGAACAGCTTTGAAAGAGTGTTTAAGGAAGACAATGAATGTTTAAACCCAGAACTGGTTTGTGGCGCTTGGTTATAACAAATACTTTTTGACTATCACATATCAATGTCCATCACTCATCTACAATATTGTAATTTAATCCCAAATAGATCTTAACCATTTCCTCGTCATAAACGTTAGAGTACACACTCGCAAGGCCCTGAGAACATAGCAGAAAACATTTAATATTTTGCCTTGATGCGGTGATTACAACAATAATGGACATACCAACATTATTGGTGTTCCTTTAGACCCTGAACTAAAAGGTTCTACCCGCTCTATAAATCTTGTATATCAAAAAAAGGTAACCTTCATTTACTTAGGCTAAAGTTATTTTTCAAACAGCTTTTTCCGCGCAACTTGTGAATGCATTAGTATTTTATGCGTCGTGATCATGTCCACTCCTGGGAAAATATATACTAATTACATCTAAAATTTACAATAAGATGTATACAAATCGAAAAACTATTGACCAATATGAATGTTAAATCAGTCAGTCAGGTGCAGTCACAGTGAGAGGTTGTGTTAGCTGGAGCTCCGATTCTAATAACATTATTATTGCAATAATGGAAGGATTAGTGAAAGATTTGGTGAGTATGGCTGGAGCTCTGAGAGCAGAGATGGATTCCCTGCGGGAGGAGGTGCGACGGCTGAGACTTAGGGAGGAAACGAAGGAGGAGGCCAGTGTTGACGGGACCTCATTAAGAAGGACTGACGAGACCAGTATTAAGAAGTCCTCGTCTTGGCAAGGTGTGAAAGACAGGGGTCTTAAGAAGACCTTGGCAAAACCGACAACTAATAGCCTACACCTAAGGACTTTTAACGCATTTGACGTATTAGAGGACGAGTGCTGTGTTGAACCTGTTGGTCAACGAGGAGGCAAAGACAAAGTAACGAGGAGCATTGAAGCGCAGGTCCCTCAAACTGCTCAAAAGGAAAAGGGAGAATCGAAGCGAATTTTGGTTGTGGGAGATTCCCAGGTGAGGTATTTAGACAGAACGTTTTGTGCCAGAGATAGGGGGAACAGATTAAGGGTTTGCTATCCGGGAGCTGGAATTGGTGATATTGTTGGAAACATGAATGCTATTATGACAGGAAATGGAAACAAACCCATTATTTGTATTAGTGCAGAGGGTAATGATGTTGGGCGAGTTAGGAGTGAGGAACTAATACAGAGATTCAGGACAGCCATTGAATTAGTTAGGAGCAAGGGAGGAATCCCGATCATATGTGGCATTCTTCCAAGAAAGGGAAATGAATGGATGTCGAGGGCAATTGGTGTCAATTGCCGCCTGGAAAGATATTGCAAATCAAATGCAATATCTTTCATAGACAACTGGGAACACTTCTATGGAAGAAATGAAATGTATGCTCGTGATGGGGTGCATCTATGGAGAGCTGGGGTTGTTGCTGTTGCGAACTCGTTGGAAGAAGTGGTTAGAGGTGTTTGTTTGGGTTTAAACTGTTAGTAGATAGAGGTATGGAAATTGATTTGGAGGAAGGAGGTAATAAAAGTATGTGTTTGTGGGAGAAAGGAATTGGCAAAATGATCAGGGAAAGAGAAGGGCCTCAAAATAACAATTCACTTAGGGTATATTACACTAACAGTAGAAGTCTAAGAAATAAAATTAATGAATTAAATGCTCTTGTCTGCACAGAAAAAATAGATATTATTGCACTTACCGAAACGTGGATGAACGTAGAAAATAGAGAACTATTAGCTGAATATCAAATAAATGGATTTAAACTATTTCACACAGATAGATATATTAGACGAGGAGGGGGAGTAGCTATATATGTTAGGGACAATTTGAAATGTAGTCTCAAAGAGGGAATCAAAACTGAGCCACACACAGAAACTATTTGGATAGAATTATACGAAACAGCAAATAATATTATAATAGAAGTTATATATAGGCCACCAAATTTAGACAGAATGGAAGCAAAGCATCTATGGAATGAAATATCTAGGGTATCTAGATCTAACAGTATTTACGTCATGGGTGACTAATTTTAGTGGAATAAACTGGTTGAACAAAACAGGGAATAGTGAAGCAGAAGATTTTCTAGAATTAGTTGACGATTGCTTTCTTACGCAACACATTAAGGAACCAACACGGGAAAATAATATTTTAGATTTAGTGTTAACTAACAGGGAAACACAAATTAATGACATGGAAATAGGGAGTGAGTTAGGGAACAGTGATCTCAAAGAAATCAGATTTAGCACAGAATGGAATAGACCTGTAGGAGAAAATTCTGTTAAAGTGCCAGATTTTCGAAAAGCTGATTTTAATAACCTAAGAATTTTTTTGGGTCAAATTGATTGGAAAGTCTTGGGTATGGGGTGTGGGCCGGTCTTGGAGCGAGACATGAACCCAGCGACAGGTGACGTAAAAGGGGATTTCGATGTGGATTTAATATATAACTTATTTAAGAATATTCTAAACAAAGCACAGGAACGTAGTATACCATACAAATTGAATAGATCGAATACCAATGACCCAAAGTGGATAAAGAATTTGAAGAACCTTATAGGTAAAAAGAGAGCTTGGTACAAAAGGATTAAAAATGGGGAGGTCACTTTAGAACAGGAATTCGTACAACTGGTTAGAAATGTTAAAAAAGAGATAAGGAAAGCAAAAAGAAACTATGAAGTTCGCATAGCAGAGCAAGCAAAGACAAATCCTAAAGGGTTTTTTCAGTTATATCGTACTAAGACTAGGGAAAGGATAGGTCCATTAAAAACTGAGACAGGTCAAATAACAGATAGTGATGAAGAGATGAGTAGTATTTTTAATAAATATTTTGTATCTGTATTTACTAAAGAGGAACTTAACAATATGCCTTCAGCCGAACAAGTCTATGTGGGTGGGGACGAGGACAGGTTGACGAGTTTAGCAGTTACCAGGGAGGATGTTCTTAAACAAATAGTAAAACTCAAACCAAACAAATCCCCAGGGCCGGATGAAGTGTTTGCCAGGGTGCTTAAAGAATGCAAAGAGGAGCTCAATTATTAATTTATGAAAAACATAAATTAATAATTGAGTCGCAACATGGTTTAATAAATGGCCGTTCATGTTTAACAAATTTGTTATCCTTTTATTCTAGCATTGTTGAGGCAGTTGATAGTGGTAAGGATTGTGATGTTGTATACCTTGACTTTAGCAAAGCTTTTGATACAGTGCCACATGAAAGACTGATTAAAAAGATAGTCTCTCATGGTATTGGGGGTGCTATATTAAGCTGGATTAGGGCATGGCTATACCAAAGGAAACAGAGAGTTAGTATAAATGGAGTCAAGTCAGAGTGGGAAAATGTTGTAAGTGGGGTGCCTCAGGGCTCTGTCCTGGGACCTCTGTTGTTTATAATATATATAAATGATTTAGATTCAGGTTTGAGTAGCAACATTTGCAAATTTGCCGATGATACGAAAATCGGTAGGGAAATTAATTCGGAGGACGACTCACTATCACTTCAAGTTGATCTAGATAGGGTTTTGAAATGGTCGAAGGATTTTCAGATGCAGTTTAATGCTGATAAATGTAAAGTTCTGAGGTTAGGTAATGATGATAGGGTTACAAGATACGAGCTAGATGGTCTTGAGATTGCGAAGTCGAATTGCGAAAGGGATCTGGGAGTTATGATTAGTAAGAATTTAAAACAAAAGGATCAATGCATAAATGTTCGTAATAAGGCAAATCGGACACTTGGATTTATTAATCGCAGCATTAGTAACAAGACACCTGGTGTGGTTCTCAAGCTATATCTTGCTCTAGTTAGGCCCCATTTAGATTATGCAGTTCAGTTTTGGTCGCCATATTATAGAATGGATATAAATTCACTTGAACGTGTCCAGCGTAGGATGACTAAGTTAATTCCCCAAATTAGAAATCTTTCATATGAAGAAAGATTAACAAAGCTTAAGTTGCATTCACTGGAAAGGCGAAGAGTAAGGGGTGACATGATAGAGGTTTACAAGTGGATGAATGGACATAACAAAGGGGATATTAATAGGGTATTAAAAGTATCAACACAAGACAGAACACGAAACAATGGGTATAAATTGGATAAGTTTAGATTTAGGAAAGACTTGGGTAAATACTGGTTCAGTAACAGGATTGTTGATTTGTGGAACCAATTGCCACGTAACATTGTTGAGGTGGGGTCCCTCGATTGTTTCAAGCGCGGGTTGGACAAGTATATGAGTGGGATTGGGTGGTTATAAATAGGAGCTGCCTCGTATGGGCCAACAGGCCTTCTGCAGTTGCCTTTGTTCTTATGTTCTTAATTAACTCCATTGCTTACATTATCCAGAAAACTTATAATACCTCCGATACCTGTAAACCTGATATTAATTTATTGTGTACACTTATTACTGTGGCCGTTATTGTGTACACTTATTACTGTGGCCGTTATTGTGTACACTTATTACTGTGGTCGGTCAAGACGAGAACATCTACGTTGTCTCTAGGCAACTGCCTTGGTATTTACATGGCCAATACTCTACAATATTCAGCTACTGCCTTAATAGTAACGATGCGAGTAATCTTCCTCCCTCCCACCAGACCCGTCACTGACATAATACCCTCCACCAGACCCGTCACTGACATAATACCCTCCCACCAGACCCGTCACTGGCATAATACCCTCCCACCAGACCCGTCACTGACATAATACCCTCCCACCAGACCCGTCACTGACATAATACCCTCCCACCAGACCCTCCCACCAGACCCGTCACTGACATAATACCCTCCACCAGACCCGTCACTGACATAATACCCTCCCACCAGACCCGTCACTGACATAATACCCTCCACCAGACCCGTCACTGACATAATACCCTCCACCAGACCCGTCACTGGCATAATACCCTACCACCAGACCCGTCACTGACATAATACCCTCCACCAGACCCGTCACTGGCATAATACCCTCCACCAGACCCGTCACTGACATAATACCCTCCACCAGACCCGTCACTGGCATAATAACCTCCACCACACCCGTCACTGACATAATACCTTCCACCAGACCCGTCACTGACATAATACCCTCCACCAGACCCGTCACTGACATAATGCCCTCCACCAGACCCGTCACTGACATAATACCCTCCACCAGACCCGTCACTGACATAATACCCTCCACCAGACCCGTCACTGACATAATACCATCCACCAGACCCGTCACTGGCATAATACCCTACACCAGACCCTCCCACCAGACCCGTCACTGACATAATACCCTCCCACCAGACCCTCCCACCAGACCCGTCACTGACATAATACCCTCCCACCAGACCCGTCACTGGCATAATACCCTCCACCAGACCCGTCACTGACATAATACCCTCCACCAGACCCGTCACTGACATTATACCCTCCCACCAGACCCGTCACTGACATAATACCCTCCACCAGACCCGTCACTGACATAATACCCTCCACCAGACCCGTCACTGGCATAATACCCTCCACCAGACCCGTCACTGACATAATACCCTCCACCAGACCCGTCACTGGCATAATAACCTCCACCACACCTGTCACTGACATAATACCCTCCACCAGACCCGTCACTGACATAATACCCTCCACCAGACCCGTCACTGACATAATGCCCTCCACCAGACCCGTCACTGACATAATACCCTCCACCAGACCCGTCACTGACATAATACCCTCCACCAGACCCGTCACTGACATAATACCCTCCACCAGACCCGTCACTGGCATAATACCCTCCTCCAGACCCTCCCACCAGACCCGTCACTGACATAATACCCTCCCACCAGACCCTCCCACCAGACCCGTCACTGACATAATACCCTCCCACCAGACCCGTCACTGGCATAATACCCTCCACCAGACCCGTCACTGACATAATACCTTCCACCAGACCCGTCACTGACATAATACCCTCCCACCAGACCCGTCACTGACATAATACCCTCCACCAGACCCGTCACTGACATAATACCCTCCACCAGACCCGTCACTGACATAATACCCTCCCACCAGACCCGTCACTGACATAATACCCTCCCACCAGACCCGTCACTGACATAATACCCTCCCACCAGACCCGTCACTGACATAATACCCTCCCACCAGACCCGTCACTGGTATAATACCCTCCCACCAGACCCGTCACTGACATAATACCCTCCACCAGACCCGAAACTGACATAATACCCTCCACCAGACCCGTCACTGACATAATACCCTCCACCAGACCTGTCACTGACATAATACCCTCCCACCAGACCCGTCACTGACATAATACCCTCCACCAGACCCGTCACTGACATAATACCCTCCCACCAGACCCGTCACTGACATAATACCCTCCACCAGACCCGTCACTGGCGTAATACCCTCCCACCAGACCCGTCACTGACATAATACCCTCCCACCAGACCCGTCACTGACATAATACCCTCCACCAGACCCGTCACTGACATAATACCCTCCCACCAGACCCGTCACTGGTATAATACCCTCCACCAGACCCGTCACTGACATAATACCCTCCACCAGACCCGTCACTGACATAATACCCTCCCACCAGACCCGTCACTGACATAATACCCTCCACCAGACCTGTCACTGACATAATACCCTCCACCAGACCCGTCACTGACATAATACCCTCCACCAGACCCGTCACTGGCATAATACCCTCCACCAGACCCGTCACTGGCATAATACCCTCCCACCAGACCCGTCATTGACATAATACCCTCCCACCAGACCCGTCACCGACATAATACCCTCCACCAGACCCGTCACTGACATAATACCCTCCACCAGACCCGTCACTGACATAATACCCTCCACCAGACCCGTCACTGGCATAATACCCTCCACCAGACCCATCACTGGCATAATACCCTCCCACCAGACCCGTCACTGACATAATACCCTCCACCAGACCCGTCACTGACATAATACCCTCCCACCAGACCCGTCACTGACATAATACCCTCCACCAGACCCGTCACTGACATAATACCCTCCACCAGACCCGTCACTGACATAATACCCTCCACCAGACCCGTCACTGACATAATACCCTCCACCAGACCCGTCACTGGCATAATACCCTCCACCAGACCCGTCACTGGCATAATACCCTCCCACCAGACCCGTCACTGACATAATACCCTCCCACCAGACCTGTCACTGACATAATACCCTCCACCAGACCCGTCACTGACATAATACCCTCCCACCAGACCCGTCACTGACATAATACCCTCCACCAGATCCGTCACTGACATAATACCCTCCACCAGACCCGTCACTGACATAATACCCTCCACCAGACCCGTCACTGACATAATACCCTCCACCAGACCCGTCACTGACATAATACCTTCCACCAGACCTGTCACTGACATAATACCCTCCACCAGACCCGTCACTGACATAATACCCTCCACCAGACCCGTCACTGGTATAATACCCTCCCACCAGACCCGTCACTGGCATAATACCCTCCACCAGACCCGTCACTGGCATAATACCCTCCACCAGACCCGTCACTGACATAATACCCTCCCACCAGACCCGTCACTGACATAATACCCTCCACCAGACCCGTCACTGACATAATACCCTCCACCAGACCCGTCACTGACATAATACCCTCCCACCAGACCCGTCACTGACATAATACCCTCCCACTACACCCGTCACTGACATAATACCCTCCACCAGACCCGTCACTGACATAATACCCTCCACCAGACCCGTCACTGACCCTCCACCGGACCCGTGACCCGTCACTGGCATAATACCCTCCACCAGACCCGTCACTGACATGATACCCTCCCACCAGACCCGTCACTGACATAATACCCTCCACCAGACACGTCACTGACATAATACCCTCCACCAGACCCGTCACTGGTATAATACCCTCCCACCAGACCCGTCACTGGCATAATACCCTCCCACCAGACCCGTCACTGGTATAATACCCTCCCACCAGACCCGTCACTGACATAATACCCTCCACCAGACCCGATACTGACATAATACCCTCCACCAGACCCTCCCACCAGACCCGTCACTGACATAATACCCTCCACCAGACCCGATACTGACATAATACCCTCCACCAGACCCTCCCACCAGACCCGTCACTGACATAATACCCTCCCACCAGACCCGTCACTGACATAATACCCTCCCACCAGACCCGTCACTGGTATAATACCCTCCCACCAGACCCTCCCACCAGACCCGTCACTGGCATAATACCCTCCACCAGACCCGTCACTGACATAATACCCTCCACCAGACCCGTCACTGACATAATACCCTCCACCAGACCCGTCACTGACATAATACCCTCCACCAGACCCGTCACTGGCATAATACCCTCCCACCAGACCCGTCACTGACATAATACCCTCCACCAGACTCGTCACTGACATAATACCCTCCACCAGACCCGTCACTGACATAATACCCTCCCACCAGACCCGTCACTGACATAATACCCTCCACCAGACCCGTCACTGACATAATACCCTCCCACCAGACCCGTCACTGACATAATACCCTCCCACCAGACCCGTCACTGACATTATACCCTCCACCAGACCCGTCACTGACATACTACCCTCCCACCAGACCCGTCACTGGCATAATACCCTCCACCAGACCCGTCACTGACATAATACCCTCCCACCAGACCCGTCACTGACATAATACCCTCCCTCCAGACCCGTCACTGACATAATACCCTCCACCAGACCCGTCACTGGCATAATACCCTCCCACCAGACCCGTCACTGACATAATACCCTCCACCAGACCCGTCACTGACATAATACCCTCCACCAGACCCGTCACTGGTATAATACCCTCCACCAGACCCGTCACTGACATAATACCCTCCCACCAGACCCGTCACTGACATAATACCCTCCCACCAGACCCGTCACTGACATAATACCCTCCACCAGACCCGTCACTGACATAATACCCTCCCACCAGACCCGTCACTGACATAATACCCTCCACCAGACCCGTCACTGGCGTAATACCCTCCCACCAGACCCGTCACTGACATAATACCCTCCCACCAGACCCGTCACTGACATAATACCCTCCACCAGACCCGTCACTGACATAATACCCTCCCACCAGACCCGTCACTGGTATAATACCCTCCACCAGACCCGTCACTGACATAATACCCTCCACCAGACCCGTCACTGACATAATACCCTCCCACCAGACCCGTCACTGACATAATACCCTCCACCAGACCCGTCACTGACATAATACCCTCCACCAGACCCGTCACTGACATAATACCCTCCACCAGACCCGTCACTGGCATAATACCCTCCACCAGACCCGTCACTGGCATAATACCCTCCCACCAGACCCGTCACTGACATAATACCCTCCCACCAGACCCGTCACTGACATAATACCCTCCACCAGACCCGTCACTGACATAATACCCTCCACCAGACCCGTCACTGACATAATACCCTCCACCAGACCCGTCACTGGCATAATACCCTCCACCAGACCCATCACTGGCATAATACCCTCCCACCAGACCCGTCACTGACATAATACCCTCCACCAGACCCGTCACTGACATAATACCCTCCCACCAGACCCGTCACTGACATAATACCCTCCACCAGACCCGTCACTGACATAATACCCTCCACCAGACCCGTCACTGACATAATACCCTCCACCAGACCCGTCACTGACATAATACCCTCCACCAGACCCGTCACTGGCATAATACCCTCCACCAGACCCGTCACTGGCATAATACCCTCCCACCAGACCCGTCACTGACATAATACCCTCCCACCAGACCTGTCACTGACATAATACCCTCCACCAGACCCGTCACTGACATAATACCCTCCCACCAGACCCGTCACTGACATAATACCCTCCACCAGATCCGTCACTGACATAATACCCTCCACCAGACCCGTCACTGACATAATACCCTCCACCAGACCCGTCACTGACATAATACCCTCCACCAGACCCGTCACTGACATAATACCTTCCACCAGACCTGTCACTGACATAATACCCTCCACCAGACCCGTCACTGACATAATACCCTCCACCAGACCCGTCACTGGTATAATACCCTCCACCAGACCCGTCACTGGCATAATACCCTCCCACCAGACCCGTCACTGACATAATACCCTCCCACCAGACCCGTCACTGACATAATACCCTCCACCAGATCCGTCACTGACATAATACCCTCCACCAGACCCGTCACTGGCATAATACCCTCCACCAGACCCGTCACTGGCATAATACCCTCCACCAGACCCGTCACTGACATAATACCCTCCCACCAGACCCGTCACTGACATAATACCCTCCACCAGACCCGTCACTGACATAATACCCTCCACCAGACCCGTCACTGACATAATACCTTCCCACCAGACCCGTCACTGACATAATACCCTCCCACCAGACCCGTCACTGACATAATACCCTCCACCAGACCCGTCACTGACATAATACCCTCCACCAGACCCGTCACTGACCCTCCACCAGACCCGTGACCCGTCACTGGCATAATACCCTCCACCAGACCCGTCACTGACATAATACCCTCCACCAGACCCGTCACTGACATAATACCCTCCACCAGACCCGTCACTGGTATAATACCCTCCCACCAGACCCGTCACTGGCATAATACCCTCCCACCAGACCCGTCACTGGTATAATACCCTCCCACCAGACCCGTCACTGACATAATACCCTCCACCAGACCCGATACTGACATAATACCCTCCACCAGACCCTCCCACCAGACCCGTCACTGACATAATACCCTCCACCAGACCCGATACTGACATAATACCCTCCACCAGACCCTCCCACCAGACCCGTCACTGACATAATACTCTCCCACCAGACCCGTCACTGACATAATACCCTCCCACCAGACCCGTCACTGACATAATACCCTCCCACCAGACCCGTCACTGGTATAATACCCTCCCACCAGACCCTCCCACCAGACCCGTCACTGGCATAATGCCCTCCACCAGACCCGTCACTGACATAATACCCTCTACCAGACCCGTCACTGACATAATACCCTCCACCAGACCCGTCACTGACATAATACCCTCCCACCAGACCCGTCACTGGCATAATACCCTCCACCAGACCCGTCACTGGTATAATACCCTCCCACCAGACCCTCCCACCAGACCCGTCACTGGCATAATACCCTCCACCAGACCCGTCACTGACATAATACCCTCCACCAGACCCGTCACTGACATAATACCCTCCACGAGACCCGTCACTGACATAATACCCTCCACCAGACCCGTCACTGGCATAATACCCTCCCACCAGACCCGTCACTGACATAATACCCTCCACCAGACTCGTCACTGACATAATACCCTCCACCAGACCCGTCACTGACATAATACCCTCCCACCAGACCCGTCACTGACATAATACCCTCCACCAGACCCGTCACTGACATAATACCCTCCCACCAGACCCGTCACTGACATAATACCCTCCACCAGACCCGTCACTGACATAATACCCTCCCACCAGACCCGTCACTGGCATAATACCCTCCACCAGACCCGTCACTGACATAATACCCTCCCACCAGACCCGTCACTGACATAATACCCTCCCACCAGACCCGTCACTGACATAATACCCTCCACCAGACCCGTCACTGGCATAATACCCTCCCACCAGACCCGTCACTGACATAATACCCTCCACCAGACCCGTCACTGACATAATACCCTCCACCAGACCCGTCACTGGTATAATACCCTCCACCAGACCCGTCACTGACATAATACCCTCCCACCAGACCCGTCACTGGCATAATACCCTCCCACCAGACCCGTCACTGACATAATACCCTCCCACCAGACCCGTCACTGACATAATACCCTCCACCAGACCCGTCACTGACATAATACCCTCCCACCAGACCCGTCACTGACATAATACCCTCCACCAGACCCGTCACTGGCGTAATACCCTCCCACCAGACCCGTCACTGACATAATACCCTCCCACCAGACCCGTCACTGACATAATACCCTCCACCAGACCCGTCACTGACATAATACCCTCCCACCAGACCCGTCACTGGTATAATACCCTCCACCAGACCCGTCACTGACATAATACCCTCCACCAGACCCGTCACTGACATAATACCCTCCCACCAGACCCGTCACTGACATAATACCCTCCACCAGACCCGTCACTGACATAATACCCTCCACCAGACCCGTCACTGACATAATACCCTCCACCAGACCCGTCACTGGCATAATACCCTCCACCAGACCCGTCACTGGCATAATACCCTCCCACCAGACCCGTCACTGACATAATACCCTCCCACCAGACCCGTCACTGACATAATACCCTCCACCAGACCCGTCACTGACATAATACCCTCCACCAGACCCGTCACTGACATAATACCCTCCACCAGACCCGTCACTGGCATAATACCCTCCACCAGACCCATCACTGGCATAATACCCTCCCACCAGACCCGTCACTGACATAATACCCTCCACCAGACCCGTCACTGACATAATACCCTCCCACCAGACCCGTCACTGACATAATACCCTCCACCAGACCCGTCACTGACATAATACCCTCCACCAGACCCGTCACTGACATAATACCCTCCACCAGACCCGTCACTGACATAATACCCTCCACCAGACCCGTCACTGGCATAATACCCTCCACCAGACCCGTCACTGGCATAATACCCTCCCACCAGACCCGTCACTGACATAATACCCTCCCACCAGACCTGTCACTGACATAATACCCTCCACCAGACCCGTCACTGACATAATACCCTCCCACCAGACCCGTCACTGACATAATACCCTCCACCAGATCCGTCACTGACATAATACCCTCCACCAGACCCGTCACTGACATAATACCCTCCACCAGACCCGTCACTGACATAATACCCTCCACCAGACCCGTCACTGACATAATACCTTCCACCAGACCTGTCACTGACATAATACCCTCCACCAGACCCGTCACTGACATAATACCCTCCACCAGACCCGTCACTGGTATAATACCCTCCCACCAGACCCGTCACTGGCATAATACCCTCCACCAGACACGTCACTGGCATAATACCCTCCACCAGACCCGTCACTGACATAATACCCTCCCACCAGACCCGTCACTGACATAATACCCTCCACCAGACCCGTCACTGACATAATACCCTCCACCAGACCCGTCACTGACATAATACCTTCCCACCAGACCCGTCACTGACATAATACCCTCCCACCAGACCCGTCACTGACATAATACCCTCCACCAGACCCGTCACTGACATAATACCCTCCACCAGACCCGTCACTGACCCTCCACCAGACCCGTGACCCGTCACTGGCATAATACCCTCCACCAGACCCGTCACTGACATAATACCCTCCCACCAGACCCGTCACTGACATAATACCCTCCACCAGACCCGTCACTGACATAATACCCTCCACCAGACCCGTCACTGGTATAATACCCTCCCACCAGACCCGTCACTGGCATAATACCCTCCCACCAGACCCGTCACTGGTATAATACCCTCCCACCAGACCCGTCACTGACATAATACCCTCCACCAGACCCGATACTGACATAATACCCTCCACCAGACCCTCCCACCAGACCCGTCACTGACATAATACCCTCCACCAGACCCGATACTGACATAATACCCTCCACCAGACCCTCCCACCAGACCCGTCACTGACATAATACCCTCCCACCAGACCCGTCACTGACATAATACCCTCCCACCAGACCCGTCACTGACATAATACCCTCCCACCAGACCCGTCACTGGTATAATACCCTCCCACCAGACCCTCCCACCAGACCCGTCACTGGCATAATACCCTCCACCAGACCCGTCACTGACATAATACCCTCCACCAGACCCGTCACTGACATAATACCCTCCACCAGACCCGTCACTGGCATAATACCCTCCCACCAGACCCGTCACTGACATAATACCCTCCACCAGACTCGTCACTGACATAATACCCTCCACCAGACCCGTCACTGACATAATACCCTCCCACCAGACCAGTCACTGACATAATACCCTCCACCAGACCCGTCACTGACATAATACCCTCCCACCAGACCCGTCACTGACATAATACCCTCCCACCAGACCCGTCACTGACATAATACCCTCCACCAGACCCGTCACTGACATAATACCCTCCCACCAGACCCGTCACTGGCATAATACCCTCCACCAGACCCGTCACTGACATAATACCCTCCCACCAGACCCGTCACTGACATAATACCCTCCCACCAGACCCGTCACTGACATAATACCCTCCACCAGACCCGTCACTGGCATAATACCCTCCCACCAGACCCGTCACTGACATAATACCCTCCACCAGACCCGTCACTGACATAATACCCTCCACCAGACCCGTTACTGGTATAATATCCTCCACCAGACCCGTCACTGACATAATACCCTCCCACCAGACCCGTCACTGGCATAATACCCTCCCACCAGACCCACATGACACTGCCCGACTTAGAGCTGTAGCAGCTCCCCATGCAGGTGACGTCCTATTAGCAACCCCAATGTCAACAACCGGCACCCGTCACACCGCAGACCCTCCGAATTGCCGATGGCTCTCCACCTTGCTGCCCCAATCCACACCGAATACAGGTGTATTTGCGGCGAGGCAGAGGCCAACAGGTACGGACGGCATGCAAGAAACGGCGAGGTTAACGACATTATTAACAGAAGCCTTACCACAGCCGGTTGTCCAGCAGAGAGAGTGAACCCCATTACCTAATGTCCTGCAACTCTCATGAGCTTGTCGGTCGCCCAGATGGAATCACGGTGAACCCCTGGAAGAATGGTAGACACTTGGTGTGGGACTACACTTGTGTTTCAACTTTAGCCAACACCTAAGTTGACTTTAGTGCTACACAAGCAGGAGGTGCTGCCAATCACCGGGAAGCAGTCAAGTCACATAAATATAGAGACCTTGAGCACCACTACAATTTTGTCCCCATTGCCTCAGAAACACTTGGTGCCTGGGATAAAAGTGCTCCTAGTATTTTTAAGGAGTTGGGGTCCAAGCTAATTGAAACAACTAGAGACCCTAGAGCTGCCAGTTTTCTCTTTCAGCGCTATTTGTGTGGGGTTCCAGAGAGAAAATGCTCACTGCATCCAATGTTCCTGCCCCCATCTGAGGAGCTGGAGGAGCTCTACAACTTGTGACAAGTAGCCATGTACCCTGCATGTAACCAATGTTGTAACCCTTTTTGTGTAATGACATTTTCAAATAAAGTTAGATATACAGACACACATATCAAAAGAATGGGCATGGTTATCTTGAGGTTATCTTGAGATGATTACGGGGCTTTAGTGTCCCCGCGGCCCGGTCCTCGACCAGGCCTCCACCCCCAGGAAGCAGCCCGTGACAACTAAGACCTAGGTACCTATTTTACTGCTAGGTAACAGGGGGCATAGGGTGAAAGAAAATTTGCCCATTGTTTCTCGCCGGCGCCTGGGATCAAACCCGGGACCACAGGATCACAAGTCCAGCGTGCTGTCCGCTCGGCCGACCGGCGGTAGGAGAAAAAATATCAAAGTGTTCAGTGAGGATCCACAAGGTCTTCTCTAAGTACTCTTTATTTTATTCTCCGAGGCTATGAGTCCCTACACTATATATATATATATATATATATATATATGTATATATATATATATATATATATATATATATATATATATATATATATATGTATATATATATATATATATATTTATATATATATATATATATATATATATATATATATATATATTTATATATTTATATATATATATATATATATATATATATATATATATATATATATATATATGTGTATATATATATATATATATATATATATATATATATGTGTATATATATATATATATATATATATATATATATATATATATATATACATATATATATATATATATATATATATATATATATATATATACATATATATATATATATATATATATATATATATATATATATACAGAGGAAGGGAGGGTGGAAGCCAACAATTGGGACCTGGCTACCCATGCCCAGGGAAAAATATACCCAGAAGCAGGTATAGATTAGCTTAGAATAGTCAGAAGGATTAAGCGGTCAGAGAATAAGTATGGAAGATTAAACAAAAAGCCTCATCGAAAAAACACATAATATTTGATAATAATATTGTATTGAGACATTTTCACTCCCTATCAGAGATTTTTCATTAACATTTGAACAATGTTTTAACTTAATAATGAGTCAGGTTTGCACATACAAGAACGAATATTGAGATGATTTAGAAACTGATTAGAGCAGACTCATTCAAATTAGGTCCACGAAGCCGCTGCAATTGGTAATGCTTTTAGCTCCTCCCCAATTATTAGTGTGATCACACCAATTTTGTGTGTAGATACAATGCATTAGACGTTTGGGCAGTTCTAATACTATAAGCATTTTGGGACAAAAACAATTGTAACAATTTTCCAGTTTGTCAAAGGTACGTAGGGAATCGAATACACACAACCTGCTGTACCTGGGGAATTTTGTATTAAATTGTACTTGATCGTACTATTATTGAACTCCAAATTGACATTAAAGTTCTTAAAAACCGAGGAAATTTTTTCAAATCCTATCGCATAAGGTACCACCAATGAGTTTCTAATTTCTGGTCTAGCTATGGGGACATGATTATAAAACGTACGTTTAGCTTGCCTGAACGAGCAATCCAAAAACATCTTAGCGTACTGTAAACTCTTCCCTATTTCATATATTTTAGCAGTATTTTCATAAAAAAATCTCACGGCTGCATACCTTCAAACTTTGAAGAAACATTCTTGAAAATACTGCCTGTTTAACTTTACTATGATGATTTGAATAATAATGAACAGACGACCCCACGTTGGTAGGTTTCCTATACACATTAAATTTAAACCTTCTATTGACTCTATGAATCATAATGTCTAAAAACGGAGGAGTACCATTCTCCTCAGTCTCACAAGTGAATTGAATTGAAGGTACCAAAGAATTAGGTTCATTAAGAAAAACTGTTTGGTCTTGGTCACCCTTTCCGCATACAAATGATCAGTGTTTCGTGATCGTCAATTTCATATATATATATATATATATATATATATATATATATATATATATATATATATATATATATATATATATATATATATATATATATATATATATATATATATATATATATTAGTATATTTTGGTAGCAGTCTTTCCTGTAGACATATATTATTAAATATGACCGAAAAAGTAAGATTAATAATTCTAACACGAATTTTCTCAATCTTTCGTACATTACGCTTCACTGTTGGAGGTAAATCAAAAATCACTTCTCCAAAATTCATTTTTATTTCTAGTCTGACGCGACACGGGCGCGTTTCGTAAAACTTATTACATTTTCAAAGACTTCACAAATACACAACTGATTAGAACTTGCGTTTCCCTGATTTTATATCTACATTTGAGTGAGGTGGGAAGGGTGATGTGGCATTACATTTGAGTGAGGTGGGAAGGGTGATGTGGCATTACATTTGAGTGAGGTGGGAAGGGTGATGTGGCATTAACACAAGACAGAACACTAGGGGATATTAATAGGGTATTAAAAGTATCAACACAAGACAGAACAGAAACAATGGGTATTGAATAGAAGTGTTTGTAGAAAGCCTATTGGTCCATATTTCTTGATGCTTCTATATTGGAGCGGAGTCTTGAGGTGGGTAGAATATAGTTGTGCAATAATTGGCTGTTGATTGCTGGTGTTGACTTCTTGATGTGTAGTGCCTCGCAAACGTCAAGCCGCCTGCTATCGCTGTATCTATCGATGATTTCTGTGTTGTTTACTAGGATTTCTCTGGCGATGGTTTGGTTATGGGAAGAGATTATATGTTCCTTAATGGAGCCCTGTTGTTTATGCATCGTTAAACGCCTAGAAAGAGATGTTGTTGTCTTGCCTATATACTGGGTTTTTTGGAGCTTACAGTCCCCAAGTGGGCATTTGAAGGCATAGACGACGTTAGTCTCTTTTAAAGCGTTCTGTTTTGTGTCTGGAGAGTTTCTCATGAGTAGGCTGGCCGTTTTTCTGGTTTTATAGTAAATCGTCAGTTGTATCCTCTGATTTTTGTCTGTAGGGATAACGTTTCTATTAACAATATCTTTCAGGACCCTTTCCTCTGTTTTATGAGCTGTGGAAAAGAAGTTCCTGTAAAATACTCTAATAGGGGGTTTAGGTGTTGTGTTAGTTGTCTCTTCGGAGGTTGCATGGCTTTTCACTTTCCTTCTTATGATGTCTTCGATGAAACCATTGGAGAAGCCGTTATTGACTAGGACCTGCCTTACCCTACAGAGTTCTTTGTCGACTTGCTTCCATTCTGAGCTGTGGCTGAGAGCACGGTCGACGTATGCGTTAACAACACTCCTCTTGTACCTGTCAGGGCAGTCGCTGTTGGCATTTAGGCACATTCCTATGTTTGTTTCCTTTGTGTAGACTGCAGTGTGGAAACCTCCGCCCTTTTCCATGACTGTTACATCTAGAAAAGGCAGCTTCCCATCCTTTTCCGTCTCGTAAGTGAAACGCAGCACGGAACTCTACTCAAATGCCTCCTTCAGCTCCTGCAGATGTCTGACATCAGGTACCTGTGTAAAAATGTCGTCAACATACCTGCAGTATATGGCCGGTTACAAGTTCATGTCGACTAAGACTTTTTGCTCGATGGTACCCATGTAGAAGTTTGCAAACAGGACACCTAGGGGAGAACCCATGGCGACCCCATCTACTTGCTTATACATGTGCCCATCCGGGCTCAAGAAGGGTGCGTCTTTAGTACAAGCTTGGAGTAGTTTCCTCAGAATACTTTCTGGCATGTCAAGAGGAGTACAGGCTGGATCACGATACACTCTGTCGGCTATCATTCCGATTGTCTCGTCCACTGGTACGTTGGTAAACAGCGATTCTACGTCCAACGAGGCTCTTATCCCTGTGGCCCGTGCGCCCCGCAGTAAGTCCACAAATTCCTTTGGAGACTTCAGGCTGAAGGTGCAAGGAACATAAGGAGTCAGCAGGCCGTTGAGTCGCTTCGCCAGTCTGTACGTGGGTGTGGGTATCTGGCTAATGATTGGCCGAAGTGGGTTTCCAGGCTTGTGCGTCTTGACATTTCCATACGCATATCCAGGTTTATATTCCCCAATGATCTTTGGCAGGTGGAGTCCGGATTTCTTGGCGTTCACAGTTTCGATCAGTTTGTTGACCTTTGCTTTTAATTCGGCTGTAGTGTCCTTCGTGTCCAACGAAGTGTCCAACGAAGGACACTACAGCCGAATTAAAAGCAAAGGTCAACAAACTGATCGAAACTGTGAACGCCAAGAAATCCGGACTCCACCTGCTAAAGATCATTGGGGAATATAAACCTGGATATGCGTATGGAAATGTCAAGACGCACAAGCCTGGAAACCCACTTCGGCCAATCATTAGCCAGATACCCACACCCACGTACAGACTGGCGAAGCGACTCAACGGCCTGCTGATTCCTTATGTTCCTTGCACCTTCAGCCTGAAGTCTCCAAAGGAATTTGTGGACTTACTGCGGGGCGCACGGGCCACAGGGATAAGAGCCTCGTTGGACGTAGAATCGCTGTTTACCAACGTACCTGTGGACGAGACAATCGGAATGATAGCCGACAGAGTGTATCGTGATCCAGCCTGTACTCCTCTTGACATGCCAGAAAGTATTCTGAGGAAACTACTCCAAGCTTGTACTAAAGAGGCACCCTTCTTGAGCCCGGATGGGCACATGTATAAGCAAGTAGATGGGGTCGCCATGGGTTCTCCCCTAGGTGTCCTGTTTGCAAACTTCTACATGGGTACCATCGAGCAAAAAGTCTTAGTCGACATGAACTTGAAACCGGCCATATACTGCAGGTATGTTGACGACATTTTTACACAGGTACCTGATGTCAGACATCTGCAGGAGCTGAAGGAGGCATTTGAGCAGAGTTCCGTGCTGCGTTTCACTTGCGAGACGGAAAAGGATGGGAAGCTGCCTTTTCTAGATGTAACAGTCATGGAAAAGGGCGGAGGTTTCCACACTGCAGTCTACACAAAGGAAACAAACATAGGAATGTGCCTAAATGCCAACAGCGACTGCCCTGACAGGTACAAGAGGAGTGTTGTTAACACATACGTCGACCGTGCTCTCAGCCACAGCTCAGAATGGAAGCAAGTCGACGAAGAACTCTGTAGGGTAAGGCAGGTCCTAGTCAATAACGGCTTCTCCAATGGTTTCATCGAAGACATCATAAGAAGGAAAGTGAAAAGCCATGCAACCTCCGAAGAGACAACTAACACAACACCTATACCCCCTATTAGACTATTTTACAGGAACTTCTTTTCCACAGCTCATAAAACAGAGGAAAGGGTCCTGAAAGATATTGTTAATAGAAACGTTATCCCTACAGACAAAAATCAGAGGATACAACTGACGATTTACTATAAAACCAGAAAAACGGCCAGCCTACTCATGAGAAACTCTCCAGACACAAAACAGAACGCTTTAAAAGAGACTAACGTCGTCTATGCCTTCAAATGCCCACTTGGGGACTGTAAGCTCCAAAAAACCCAGTATATAGGCAAGACAACAACATCTCTTTCTAGGCGTTTAACGATGCATAAACAACAGGGCTCCATTAAGGAACATATAATCTCTTCCCATAACCAAACCATCGCCAGAGAAATCCTAGTAAACAACACAGAAATCATCGATAGATACAGCGATAGCAGGCGGCTTGACGTTTGCGAGGCACTACACATCAAGAAGTCAACACCAGCAATCAACAGCCAATTATTGCACAACTATATTCTACCCACCTCAAGACTCCGCTCCAATATAGAAGCATCAAGAAATATGGACCAATAGGCTTTCTACAAACACTTCTATTCAATACCCATTGTTTCTGTTCTGTCTTGTGTTGATACTTTTAATACCCTATTAATATCCCCTAGTGTTCTGTCTTGTGTTAATGCCACATCACCCTTCCCACCTCACTCAAATGTAATGCCACATCACCCTTCCCACCTCACTCAAATGTAATGCCACATCACCCTTCCCACCTCACTCAAATGTAGATATAAAATCAGGGAAACGCAAGTTCTAATCAGTTGTGTATTTGTGAAGTCTTTGAAAATGTAATAAGTTTTACGAAACGCGCCCGTGTCGCGTCAGACTAGAAATAAAAATGAATTTTGGAGAAGTGATTTTTGATTTACCTCCAACAGTGAAGCGTAATGTACGAAAAATTGAGAAAATTCGTGTTAGAATTATTAATCTTACTTTTTCGGTCATATTTAATAATATATATATATATATATATATATATATATATATATATATATATATATATATATATATATATATATATATATATATATATACATGTATAAGCAAGTAGATGGGGTCGCTATGGGTTCTCCCCTAGGTGTCCTGTTTGCAAACTTCTACATGGGTACCATCGAGCAAAAAGTCTTAGTCGACATGAACTTGAAACCGGCCATATACTGCAGGTATGTTGACGACATTTTTACACAGGTACCTGATGTCAGACATCTGCAGGAGCTGAAGGAGGCATTTGAGCAGAGTTCCGTGCTGCGTTTCACTTACGAGACGGAAAAGGATGGGAAGCTGCCTTTTCTAGATGTAACAGTCATGGAAAAGGGCGGAGGTTTCCACACTGCAGTCTACACAAAGGAAACAAACATAGGAATGTGCCTAAATGCCAACAGCGACTGCCCCGACAGGTACAAGAGGAGTGTTGTTAACGCATACGTCGACCGTGCTCTCAGCCACAGCTCAGAATGGAAGCAAGTCGACGAAGAACTCTGTAGGGTAAGGCAGGTTCTAGTCAATAACGGCTTCTCCAATGGTTTCATCGAAGACATCATAAGAAGGAAAGTGAAAAGCCATGCAACCTCCGAAGAGACAACTAACACAACACCTATACCCCCTATTAGACTATTTTACAGGAACTTCTTTTCCACAGCTCATAAAACAGAGGAAAGGGTCCTGAAAGATATTGTTAATAGAAACGTTATCCCTACAGACAAAAATCAGAGGATACAACTGACGATTTACTATAAAACCAGAAAAACGGCCAGCCTACTCATGAGAAACTCTCCAGACACGAAACAGAACGCTTTAAAAGAGACTAACGTCGTCTATGCCTTCAAATGCCCACTTGGGGACTGTAAGCTCCAAAAAACCCAGTATATAGGCAAGACAACAACATCTCTTTCTAGGCGTTTAACGATGCATAAACAACAGGGCTCCATTAAGGAACATATAATCTCTTCCCATAACCAAACCATCGCCAGAGAAATCCTAGTAAACAACACAGAAATCATCGATAGATACAGCGATAGCAGGCGGCTCGACGTTTGCGAGGCACTACACATCAAGAAGTCAACACCAGCAATCAACAGCCAATTATTGCACAACTATATTCTACCCACCTCAAGACTCCGCTCCAATATAGAAGCATCAAGAAATATGGACCAATAGGCTTTCTACAAACACTTCTATTCAATATCCATTGTTTCGTGTTCTGTCTTGTGTTGATACTTTTAATACCCTATTAATATCCTCTAATGCCACATCATCCTTCCCACCTTACTCAAATGTAATGCCACATCACCCTTCCCACCTCACTCAAATGTAGATATAAAATCAGGGAAACGCAAGTTCTAATCAGTTGTGTATTTGTGAAGTCTTTGAAAATGTAATAAGTTTTACGAAACGCGCCCGTG